>NC_079152.1:39150433-39463933 GCF_947563725.1 Argiope bruennichi | reverse complement strand
TCTTTAATATTTAAAAATTTATGTCTCGAACAACGATTTTGTATCTGCTTGATTCTACTTATTTTTTAATTTATCAATAATAATTGGTAAATTTTCTATCCGTCTGTTTTATAAATTCTCAGATATTAAAAGTACTTCACCATAATATTTATTATCCTAGAAATTGTGTAAATTTTTTTATCGTAAATGAGAAAGATATTAATGCTAAAATTTGTTATGCACAAATTAAAAGTGCATTGAATTAGAACGATAAAATTCGATTGTGTCAGGAGTTAAATAAATAAGAAAGTTTAATACTACAGAAAAACGACATTTTCCATGTCTAATATAAAAATTATTCACGTTCAGATTTTTTTTTAACAAATATTTTCAAGATATTCTCTAAAATTTGTATGATTACCATTTTGAAAGAAATTGATGTTTCCGATTCTAATCTGCTTTATTCATTCACTAGCCGCCTTTGGCGACCAGCCGGTTCTCCAATCTTAATGTTCGTTTAAATTTTAATAATTAAATAGGTTGAACCGGAATACTCCGGTCGTACCATTAAATATTTTACGCAATTCCAACTTTAATAGATTCTTCAGCAAAATATTTTAAAACTTCAAATTTTGATAGCATATAATTCACTCATAATATCATAAAGGCCTTCAGTCATAGCGTGGTATGTATCTCTCTAATTTTCTGTTACCCCTCGTAGAATTTATGCTTTAAATTAAAGTGTAAATGATTAATTTGCAATTAATATAATAATATTTTTTACTGAAACAAAGCATTTTTTTAATAATATGATTACTGATAATAGAGTCACTGAGCGTTTAAACTTTATGGTCACTAAAGAATATCTTTCTTAGTTTATGTAATATCTCAAGAATTTGTCAACAAAAATTTCTCAGATTCATCATGAACAGATCGATTCATTAACAATGTTTCATTTTAAATGCATTAAACACTAAGAAAATAAAATGAATCGTTTAAAATAATCGGTCGAAAACAGGTTTAAAAAAAAAACTACTTAAAAAACGATGTACTTAAAACTATAAGCATATACAAAAAAATATATAGCTAACATAAATACAATTTAATTACAAAAGCATGCAATTAACCTAAAAATAATTTAAATCATCCGTTGGTTGTCATGCCAACAATCAGAAAACAATGCGCATGCGTGAATTTTCTTCGCCAGTTACGTTAACGCAAATGCGTGAATTTTTCTACGCCAGTTGGGGTAACGTTATGCAGATTATACATTTTTAATTTCCTTTATTCTGTGTTATTTTAATTCAAAAGTACTTCAGAATGAATCTGAAACATGGATTAATTAACAATGTTTAATTTTAAATGCATCAAACATTAAGAAAATAAACAGAATCGTTTAAAATAATCCGCCGAAAAATGTTAACCCTAGCCTCATTACTGTTGGGAGAAACAGAAAACTGAAGCCTTACTCATTTGGCGGTGGGGAAAATGGAAGATTTTTTTGGCGGGAAAGTTAGTTTTTAATTAATAATTCTAATTAATTAATAATTCTAATTAAAATTTCAAAAAAGGGACCCCAGGTGCAAATTCCCGACCTCTAAGGTATACATGTACCAAATTTGATAGCTGTATGTCAAATGACCTGGCCTGTAGAGCGCCAACACACACACACACACACACATTGAGCTTTATTATAAGTATAGATTAATAAAAAATATCTTAATTTCTTATCCCTTTATAATAAATTTCGAAAAAATATTATACTTTGATTTATGAAAGAAAATGCCAAAATTTATTTTTGTATTATCATTATTTGTTGTGTATATTCAAATCAACTACTCTATCAAATATTATTCTGTTAGTCTAGAATGCAACATATTTGAATAACTTATGAGTTCTAGAATTCTAGGAAACTTCCGCGTGAATGAATTCGTTGAAATGAGTATACGTTGAATTATGCAATAAAAAGTCAAAATGTGCTTTTTTTTTTTCTTTTTTTTTTCATTATATTAAGTGAAAATTCAAATCAACTATTTCAAAAAAAAAAAAAAAAAAAAAAAATTCGAACACAACATATTTGAATAACTTCTGATTTCTAGAATTCTAGAAAACTTCTGCATGAATGAATTCTAAATTTCTATTAAGCAATTTATTTAAAGAGAAAAAAAAAACCTTAAATAAAATATTTTGTGTTTGCTTTAATTCAAGGATTTAAAAAATGCTTAAGCAAATTAATCATTTTAAAAGCTTTTCTACCTTGCAATATCTAAGTCATAATACTCCAAATTTGTATTTTATTCAGGCCGCGGTGGCTGGTGGTAAGGTCTCGGCTTTGGAACCGGAGGGTTTCAGGATCTTGACCCGATTCCACCGAAGAACCGTCGTGTAAGGGGGTCTGTAGTACGTTAAATCCGTCATGACCAAACGTCCTCCCGCTGGTGTGGTGTGGTGTGGAGAGGGGGTGCCAGCTCAGGTGTCTTCCTCGTCATCTGACCGTGGTTCAAAATTACGAGATCCGTCCCAAAATAGCCCTAGTGTTGCTTCAAACGGGACGTTAATATAACTAAACTAAACTAAACTAAAACTTGTATTTTATTCAGTATTGCCTGTTAATTTTATGATAAAAACTGACTAAGAAATTATTATGACATAAGTTTGATATCTTAGTTCAACGTTAGTCTGGAGGAAGGATATGAAAAGAAAGAAGCTATGGTTACTACGATAAAAAATAAAAGAATTAGATATTATTCACATTTTTGTTCGCTTACATTATTTTATATTCATTTATGTTCGTTGCGTCATTCTTTTATCATTATTTTTATATTCATTTATGCTTCTCAAAAAAAAATTCCAATAAATATAACGCAAATGTTATCAAAATTCTTAAATATTCATGAAATTTAAAAGAAGATTTCAAAACGAAACGAATAAAACTATATAAATAACGACACAAAAAAATATTTTATGTAAATGCTAAGAAAAAAATTAAAGATTTTGTGAGCTCTACACAAGCACAAATTGCAAAGAACATGCATTTAGGAGTAAAAAAAAAAAGGATCTGCCATCTCATTTGAAGTAACTATTTATCGATATCGTTTCAAAATATTTCTCCATAACTTATTTCTTTTTAAAAAACGTGTGTATGTAATTCCAAGATTACAATCATATTCCGAAAAGAAAATACCTTTTCGTAGTGCTGATCGTTACCGTTGCCTCTCTTTTAACTTATTTCCACAAGCAAATATACAATAAATTAAGTTAGATATCAGTGAAGCAACACGAATATGCCACACTCAACGCTTCCAGTCAGTATTTTATAGATGTTGAATAAAACATGAAACCGAAGGCTCATTAGGATCAAGACCAAAGCTTTACTTTCCCAGGCTCCAGACACCTTGCAACTCTGAAGTCCCGAGAGGAAACCTTTTCAAGAAGCGAATGCCGGAAGCGCTTTGTCTCACGCTGTTGGCGCCTTTCGCCAACCCATTATTATCTACATTCAGTTAGACAAATGGTAGGGTTTATGCCCCTGAATGGAAGTAATAGATTTCTCCTTCAGTTCGTTACAATTCTCTGATCAGGTTTATTCTGTGAGAAATATTTATTCTGGCATCTTGTTATGAAAGCACACAAAATGATTGTTCGATTCCGAAAATATAGGGAAAAAAAAGTATAATAAAAAGCATGGGAGTATTCAAATAAAAACTAGAGAATAATACAATTTTTATCGATATGCCATTGAAATAATTTATTGAGTATCAATAATGTTTCTGAATTTTCTTTCGAAAAAATCTTTTGTCAAACTGAAATTTATTCATTGCGTTTAGAACATAATGGAGGAAAGTAATTATAATTTTCTGATCAGGTTTATTCTGTAAGAAATATTTATTCTGGCATCTTGTTATGAAAGCACACAAAATGATTGTTTGATTCCGAAAATATAGGGAAAAAAAAGTATAATAAAAAGCATGGGAGTATTCAAATAAAAACTAGAGAATAATACAATTTTTATCGATATGCCATTGAAATAATTTATTGAGTATCAATAATGTTTCTGAATTTTCTTTCGAAAAAATCTTTTGTCAAACTGAAATTTATTCATTGCGTTTAGAACATAATGGAGGAAAGTAATTATAATTTTCTGATCAGGTTTATTCTGTGAGAAATATTTATTCTGGCATCTTGTTATGAAAGCACACAAAATGATTGTTCGATTCCGAAAATATAGGGAAAAAAAAGTATAATAAAAAGCATGGGAGTATTCAAATAAAAACTAGAGAATAATACAATTTTTATCGATATGCCATTGAAATAATTTATTGAGTATCAATAATGTTTCTGAATTTTCTTTCGAAAAAATCTTTTGTCAAACTGAAATTTATTCATTGCGTTTAGAACATAATGGAGGAAAGTAATTATAATTTTCTGCTCAGGTTTATTCTGTAATAAATATTTATTCTAGAATCTTGTTATAAAAGCGCATAAAAGGATTTTTTGATTCCGAAAATACAGAAAAAAAGTTATGATAAAAAGCAGGAGAGTTTTCAGTTTAAAACTAGATAATAATACAAGTTTTATCTTATATGCCATTGAAATAATATATTGCTTAATAATAATATTTTTGAATTTTCTTTCGAAAAAAATTTTTTGTCAAGCTGAAATTTATTCATTGCGTCTCGAACATAATAGACGAAAGCAATTACTGAAATAGTATTAGTTCCAAACAATCAGAAATTTAAAAACAATCTTTTAATGTTATGATAATAAAGAAAAAGAAAACAAATGCAACAATTTTTTTTAGAATCATTGTTTCATAGTTCATAATGATTTTTTAAAATAAAATCGAAGTAATGCAATGAATGACAGATCAGTAGATTAGGAAATGAGTTTCTACAATTTTCAAGATGACTTTATGAAAGTTATGACTTCATTGACAGTTAATTCATCATAAATATTATTACTTTTGCCAATTAGAAACATTGGTTAAACACTTTCCAACAAATAAAACTTTGTCATGGTATTTGGATAATATTAAATAAAATGTTTACTATTACAGCCACGATAATCGCATACAAGCAATTTTTAAATAACACCATGTTGTTTTATCTTGGAAGTTATATCATTTTTAAGGATTTTAGCCATTTAAAGCATGTAGGAAAAGTTATATACATAATAAACTGATGTAGAAATAATTTTTGAAGTAGGATTAATTAAATTATTTTAAGTTGTATGTGAAATTAAGATTTTTAATGCCGACCTTTAAAACAATATTTTGGTTCCTGATTTCATAGAAGGAAAAAAAATTAATTGAGCACAAGTGGATTTGTTATTATCATTAAGAGTAAAAACTATTTAAACCATTTAAAATAAACTTTCATCTATAATTGTGTAAGCATAACAGGAAATTGAAGAACTTCGAAAATGTTTGGACTTATTCTTCCAAAATCAAGCATTATTTATATGAATGAAAAATATCTATTGGCAGATGCATCAAAATTAAGCATCCAGATGCAGTTAAATTTATATTTTTGTTAAAATTTTAAATTGGCTCACATTATGTTATATCCTTTTAGAATTCTCTACTGCTTGCACAAAGTATAATAAAGCATTTTCTAATGACTAATTAAGTAATAACTAACATCAAGTATTCCGCTTGAATTCTGTTAATTAACTAGAACTATGCTTATGAATATAATAAAGTTAGAAGATTAATCATGTAGCGAATTACAAAATTTAGACTAATGATCTTACTCCTGCTTCTATCTTTTATAGTACTTATGAAGCAGACTAATAAAAGAAATACAAAGAACTCTAATATGCAAGTCATTTCAAAAATATATGGAACAAATTAGTGAGTTCTGTTACAGGATTAAAGTCAGCCGATTTATTTTATTAAAAAAATATATATGTTTAGAAAAAGCATGTTTCAATAAATCGTAACCATTTCTGGTGTGGATTTCGAAATGCGTCATAAATATATATAGTGTTTAGCCCCTATGTATGTTCTGAAGATTTAAATGAAATCTCAGCTTGTCCAATCCCTCCATTACATTCCAGTATCCAAATATTTGAAGTAAACAATCCCAGCGGACTTGAATAACAAAGAATCAAAACTCAAAAATAAAGCAATCTCCATTAATTTTATGACCATCGAGACTGCAGTACATTTTGTAGCTATGCAACTTAATATGTTTACACGAAAAGCAACTTTTCACTATTATAATGGGACTTATTTTCAATATTTATAAATTTAATATTTTTATAAAGTATTTTTTCGATATCTATATGCATATATTGCGTCCCGCGGGGGGAGCACCTAGCAAATGAGGATGAGAAGCTTCCGGTATGGTGGTTTGTTCTAGCCAAACATTTGGGTACACTAAAAGGTGGGGATCTGGCTCCTTCCATCGATGAAGGGATGTACTTCCTTTGGGAAGGGCTGAACCGTGGCCGGCTATGGCCCTTATGACTCAACCACAGTTCCCACCATTGCTGTTGTTGTGGCAGTTCGGTCATTCAAGTTTTTTCATGTGCCTTCCAGAGGGTTAGAATAGTCAGTATGGGATATGCATATAATGCTAATGTGCGTGGTACAGAAATTACACTAATTACTTATTGTTGAATGGCAACAGTAAATAATAAGATCAAACCATCACATGAATTTAAAACGCCTTCATCGAACATTTTTAAAATTGCTTTGAATTCTATGTTCCATAAAGCTAATGAATGGAGCTGCAAAATATTTTTAGAAAAGTTCTAGAGATGTGTCACGAAATAGCATATTCAGTATGAGGGAAGAAAATGTAAACGAAATCAAGATATCAATTTCAAAAAAAAAGTTTAATGAAGCTCAAAAATAGATTTAACTCTCACTAGATTTCCCAAAATTTTCTTTGTATTAACTTATGACTAAAAATTGAGCTACTCTGCACTTTAATTAAATTAATTTTTTAATGACATCAACTTTATATTCGTAGAATTTCCCCCTCAGTTTTGATATATTTTTTTAAATTCTATTTGATATACGGTATGTAACGATGTTTGTAAATCTTCCATGAAAGCATTTAATTGCATGTTTTTGCCAATCATCTCTCTGTATTGAGATTTTAACTTCAATTTTTATTTCGTAATATGCACACTTTTTAATTTGCAGTAAATTGATTCAAATGTATTAATGAATTTCATTCGTGATAGTTAATAAGGTAAAATGGATATTTTTAAAATTTGATCTGTAAATACAATCTAGTATCCAAAAGCTCCTAATTCATATTTATTTCTAATAATAATAAACAGAAATATACATTTGTATTGGCCCTCTACATGCTATACTATTTGACAGAGACTTGCCAAATTTGGAATATATATTTGGAAATTCGGTAGCTTAGGACGTATACTTATTTTTTAAAAAAATATATTTAGAATTTTTATTAATTAAAAATTAAAAAAATTGGAGCTTTTCTGCTATAACTTCCAAAAATATTCAAAGCAATACTGATCATTACATGGCATTAAAAGTTTTTAAAAAACATCTTTTCATTTTTATTATTTATTTGTTTTCAAATTTTGTTAGTTAATTTATATGAATTGCTTTGAGATATTTCACAACAATATATATCATATAAAATGATATTAAAATGTAACATGCACGAGCCCGTTATACGTACATGAAAAAATTTAGCTTTTTTTCAGGTTAATGCTCGGGTTAAATGATTGAGTTAACTAGCAATAGATATTAAACCTAGAAAGCTGTAATTTTAACAATAATTGTTCCAGTCTTTAAAAAATAAAATAAATATGAAACGATCAATAAATATTAATCTATATTAATAAACGTAACGGAGTAATCTTTCTTTTTATGTACTGTCGATTGGCAACATTCAAATCGAATCAAATTACTGCACGAATAATTCAGACTATTTCATTGATTTATTTCCTTTTATTCCTTTTATTGATTGGGCAGCTGCAACATATATTCCTCATTATTGTAGCTGCCTTTCATTCAACGATTCGCTAATTAATGAAGCAGAAAAATATCATTAGAAAAACTTTGGATAAGACTCACCAAAAAACTCGATTCCCTCAGGGGAAAGAAGGCGTTAAAAAAATCAAGAAAGAGGCATCAAACAGATCAACAATTTCATCGAGCTCGAAAATAGGCTTAACCATTTCCAGATGAGTAATCATTATGACTTATCAATAAACCATATCTTCCAAAATTATAATTTCACAAAAATGATTTTTAATTATCTTAAAACTCAAAAAATTTATTCTAACACACAATTTGTAATAATTTTTAATTTTATAAAGTTCAAACGCTACCATCAAAATATTCAATAGCGTGCCTTTGCCAGTATTATGTATCTAAACAATGCCTTCTTTGGTCATTAATTCTAATGTAGGATTTCCATTTCCTCTTTTATTTCATATTTTACCCGCCTTATTATTTGTTTTGATTTATTTAGTTAAATTCGTATTGTTTTATTTTGTCAAATAACTAGATGAATTAAAAAAATTATGCATTTCACATTACGTTTTAATACCAAAAAAAGTCAATAATATGGGTGAAAAAGTTGGTAGCCTAAGGCGACTGATTCATTATATTATACTAAAAGCAACTGATCCACAAATCCAAGCATTTTCCCCTATCGGTCAACAAACCTTTAAAGAGCGATAGATATATTTATTAGACATTTTTCAACTGCAATAATTGATAAGGAAATTACATGACTAAATTCATTGAATGTTAAAGATTTCTTTAGGAACAAACATTTACTCCAAATTACAAAATTTACTTAAATTTCTTGCATTATAAATTTAAAGAAAAACGAATTCAACGAATTTAGCATCAGAAAAGCCTGAATTCAAAATTATTTTAAAACTTTCTTATTAATTATAAATAGGACTGAAAGATTTTTTAAAAATATGATAAAATATCGATTAAAATGATAAAAACAAGTTTATAAAGATAAATTTCAAAAAAAGGTGGGACAAGTGCTATCCAGCAACACCAAATAGCTAAATCTTCTAGTTCATTTTTATTCGTATTTTTAAATTTACAAATTAAAATTACGAATTTAACCTGTTTTTATTCGTATTTTTCAATTTTTTGATTCATTCAATTAAATTCACGTCTTATCAAATAACAAGCTGAGATTTAAAATATATAATTCCAAATTAATATATAACAGCCCAGAAATTTAATAATCTGAACAAACAAGCTGGTCGCCAAAGGTGATTAGTTTATAGAAAAACAAGAACACATTTTCTGTTGTTTTTAAAACTATCTATCATTTTAATCCCAATTACTTTATATGATTTTGCCAGTTTTTATTAGTAAACATTAGAAGACACAAAAAATACTTACTGTATTTCCACCAAATTAATGTCACAATGTATGCTGAAAGAATTTCATCTATCGTCATGTTTGACACACTATTCATCATGTTTGACACAACATCTTTCAAACTGATATAATAGGAAACATCATTCTTCATTGTCATTATTCTTTTTAAATTCGTATTATTCTTTTTAGAAATGGGTCGTTTTTAATATACTTAGATGTAACCGCCGATTTGATGCGCTGAATTCATTGAATTTTTTTAATGATGTAGAGCTTAAATGTTTACCTTTTAACAAATCCAGATTTTTTAAAATCTTTTTGAAGGATGGAGAACAAATTTGAAGCCTTTTTTTAATAAATTAAAATATGATTATATAAATTATTTGGTAATTTATTATCTTAAACTGGACATCCAAAGCGCTGGTCATCTTTTGATTGAAACCCAAAAGAAATAAGTCTGGTTAAACAATTCTGGTTAAAGAGTTATACTATTAATGACCACAATTAGCTACATATACGAGATGAACATTTTCATCTTTATACTGAGGAAGAAATAATCAGTACCATTATATTGAATGAAGAAGTATGCTTACATATATTTTGAATATATGGAATATGTCAATAGCTACAAATCTTTGTCAAATTTATAATACAGGGTGTTTATAAAGTCCCGGACCCATTTTGATGTTTAATAACTCATAAAATAATAAAGATAGATTAAAATTAATAACATAAATGGTTAAATAGACTCAAAAAGTTTCATGACCCTTGTCAATGAACTTCCACGTGTGCCCCCTTCGTCGCACGGAGAATATCAAGTCGATAGTCAATTTCACGCCAGGTAGCGACAAGCATGTCGGCATCCATTTGCGCACATTATGGCGATTAACAATGCCAGAAACATGAAAGGATGCTTCATCGGAGAACATTATGCTCTTCAGAAAATCATCAGCATCTTCTATCCTCCTTAGCATATCTGTTGCAAAGGCCATCCTCCTAGGCCTATCGTTCGGTTCCAAAACTTGAACAATTTGAACTTTGTATGCATGCTGTCTTAATTTTTTCTTAATAACCTTGTACACCTTCGAAATTGGCATATCCAATTCTGTTGCCGCTGATCTCACAGATATTCTAGGATTGTGTAAAAATGTCTCTCTGACACGCTCAACATCAAAATCACTTGTGCAAGGACGTCTGGAACGTTTCTTATCTTCGATACTTCCAATTTCTAGAAAATTCTTTTTCCACCGCAAGATGCTGTTTTTGGATGGAGGATCTTTTTGGTAAATTCTTCTGAAATTTCTCTGTGCTTGCACTATCGATTTCATTTCTATGAGCCACCATAAAATCTGTGCTTTCTCTTGTGGTGTACGCATTCTCCTTAATATCCACTCGAATAAAACATCACATACAAAAGTACTACATAGAACAAACACATCAAAAGTAAACATAACATTGCAATAGTTGCCAAAAACAAAAGAGAGAAAAATGCAATTAATAAGCAGACAATATTTAGAAAAGTACAGATATTTAGACTGGAAAATGAAATTATCTGAAAATAACCACACGTGCAGACGATATTTACAAAAGTAAAAACATTCAAACCTGAAAAGGAAAATATATGAGTTATTCCATCAATAAATGCCATAAGTTTGTTTATATCTTTATTATTTTACGAGTTATTAAACATCAAAATGGGTCCGGGACTTTATAAACACCCTGTATTTGCGGTATACATATCAGGAGTGCTTCAATTGTTTATAGATGACTCTGATAATGCAGTATAAAAATATGCGACACAAAGAGGAATATGGCCTATCGTGAGAGAAATTGATCCATGTTATTGAAAGAAATGGGAAGTATAATCAAAGATTCACCGAGGAAACTCTATCTGAGTGTTTTTCATATATTCCAAAACAGTAACTGTATTAAACAATTATCTAGTCAATTAAATAATTTTCTAGTCATCACAGGAAGGAAACATCTTCATTGTAAAAGATATGCTTATCATATCAGATGGCAATACTCTACGAGAAGATACGAATTATGATGTCATGATATGAATGCATACTTTATAAAATTTTGTGAATAATACAAATTTTATCCATGTGAGCTTGGATAACAATTAGGTTTATATTTAGATCAAGGCAAGTACTTCGGTTAACAATAAAGTGTTTTGTTCATTTACATTGTAGAATTTATTAATTCATCAAAGAAACTTATTTATTAGATGCTTCATATATGATGATAATATTGTATAATGTATGAAAAATTTAAAAGTACTCTATAAAAAATTTATTCAGTTGTTTTATAAATACAACAAAAACAAATGTAAATAAAAGTATTATTTCTTTTATATTTCAGAGTTACATTTGAGACAAAAGTATACTAGAAAAGAATTTCCAGTTCCTGACGAAAGGTGCACTACCAGTTTCCTCCTTCAAATGCAATCGAGCACATTATGTTTATTTTGATAATGCTGTTTTACATACATTTGCGAAAGACCTCTAGATAATTTTGATCACTAATGTTTTATTATTACTTATTAATAAACTCAGAGGTATTTTCAAATTTTCTGAATATGTATATTTACTGGCGATCTGAAAATGTTTAGTTTCATGCTATCACACACTGATTCTGAATTTTATTTTTGAAAAGTGATTGGAATAATATATATGAAAGGTATATGAACAGCAAGAAGCTTCTTAATATTGCAAAATGTATCACTATCAGTAAAACTAAGAAAACTTAACATATCATATATTCTTATCCAATTAACCTGTCTTAATTGGAATCTCTCAAATTTAATTTCTTAGCTGGCAATTGTTACCGACATAAATTTTTCAAAACATAATATTGGCTCAAAATATAAAGTTCCCAAATCCCCAAAAAACGCATCTTCCTTAAAACTGAGGCCCTTGATTGTTGTGCATGAAATGTCTTTGACAAATCTGTATTTTTCCAACTGCAAAGGTACAGTGACAATAAAAGGTAATTGCAATAAAAAAAAGACAATAGGGAGTTATTATGATGAGGACATTGGAAACCTTCGTACAACGATTCATTTTTTTCAAAAGTTATAAAGCATATTTAAAATTGAAAATCAATGTAGTATTTTCTCATGGGTCACGTTCACGCATAGCATCCATGGTCTTCGGCAGAGCTACTCGCTCCACAACTGTGGCAATGCCAGCTGTTCTGAGAATGTTTCTGAAGTTCTGTGCGATCCTTCAAGTTTAATTGAATAGATTCGCTTCCACTTGAGAGAAACACTTGCAGTATCCATCCGCCCTTTGTTTATTATCCAAGAATTATCAATGCACTAGCCACGTAAATTCATAAGAAATCATTTATTGCTTCTCAGCCTCTTGGTCTCAAATTGAATGTGTAGTCTTTGTAATCAGCTTAATATCAGGTAAGGTGTTCACTGAACGCTAAGAGACTTATCCAAATTTTCTCCGGATGGAATGAGGTCCGGAATTCGTTTTTATTAATCCACAGATGGCTCTACCACTGCACTGACGACATATTCGGCACAAGTTACAAATACGAAGGGTGATCCAAAAAAAGTTTATAAGACAAAGGAAAAATGCTTTATCCACAATAGGCACAGGTTACAAATGGTAATTCAGAGACAGATATAACGGTCACTTCCCTACATAATCACCAAACCTGTTGAGACATTTATCACTCCGCTATTGAGCCAGTTCTCGGCACCATTTTGAACATCACCGTTCAGATATGAACCTTGTTTCGGATAAGTGTTTCTTCAATGCCGGGAAAAGAAAATAGTCACTGGCAGCCAAATCGGGGTTGTATGAGGATGGCTCCAAACCTCCCACCTAAATGTTTCCAGCAATCTCTCTACCCGCTTCAAAAGAAAGACACCATTTCGCCACCTGTTGTCTACTCATTGCTTCGCTCTCATACACTTCAGTGATTTGACTGTGAATGTCCGATGGGGACACATTCTTGGCCCATAGAAATCGTATCACGGCTCGCACCTCTGTGCGAAACCACTTCTCTAGACGTCTTGTAAATACTGTCGCTGTTTTAGGTCTCAGTACTAACACGATCTGCTCGAACGACCGGTCTAAGAAACTAGGGTCATCTATCTCTACTCTGGGTAACAATATTTCCATCCACAAATTCTACTTTCCAAATGCTGCTGCTTGTAAACTTTTTTTTGGATCACCCCTGGATCAGGATCGTATATCCTGAGTTTGGGATAATCAGATCACTCATCCGTGTGGGTCCAAAGATCTCCTACAAGCTATTTCACTTACGTTTGGTAGCATAATGCTAAATTCAGATAGACAACAATAAATTTCAGGAATTTTAACCACTTAAAAATCGCAATCTATCACAGTATCCTCAAAATGAATCCTAGAGGAGAAACTCTATTAGACTAGCGCAGCTCTCTTTTATTTAAAAACAGGTTTTGAACTATTTTAATGCATAGTTCAATAAAAAAAAAACGTGTTTAAATACAGTAAAGGATTTAGTAAAAAATATCATTTTATAAATTTAAAGATAATAGATCTATTATATCTCAAAAATATTTAAAACTTCCTGAATATAATAAATCACGTCAAAAAACTTGTTGGAAAATGCATTAATAAAACAGTTCAGCAGCGTGTGTATACATATCCGCGGTCCCGAACATGTCTGCCATTTAATAATCCTCGTATTATTGCTATTTATTTCAGGAACTGACTAAGTTGAAACACCAAGTTCCCAATTTTCTTTCTTCCGACTTATTTGAATAATGACAAAAGAAAATATCTTAATTTTATATTTTTCATTGTCGATAAAAATTCCAATAACTTGAGTTAAGTTTTTGAAAACTCTAATGAACAATTAGAAAAAGGATACTTCATTCTTTTTGAATAATTTCAATCCTAATTGATAAATGATAAGTTGTAGAAGCAAAATTCAACTCATTCATCATTCCTCAAATGGGTTGAGCAAAGAAATGGAATTTTCAATTATTGAATTCTAATAGGGCTAAAAAAGTAGAGTGTTTACGAGTTATTTTTTTCTTTTAAAATATGTCTCTAATCTTCATTTCATACAAGTGGATTAACACTTGGGTGAAAATGACAAAAATGTCAAAGTAATGTTAAATCTATACAGATAAAAAATTTTTGTTTTTAATAGCTTCTAAATTCATCGTTTTAGTAACTTAGTGGCCGAACAATTAAATTAAGATGCATTTTGAAATCACACAAAAGCCAAATATTTTAAGCCCTCAAATGAAATATTGAGATTTTAGCTGCTTTATTATTAGCATTACGATATTGTTACGAATCTGTGATGCTGCTTCCCAGCATAGCTGGTTTCATAGGAGGTCCCAGAGCTTGGCGACAAACTTGGCCACCATTTGGCGACTTGGTGACGAATTTGGCGACTTTGGCGCTAAAATAGATTATAGCCGAAACATCGAGAATTTTCCCGAGCCGTCTAGTAGGAATTGAGACAGGCTTCGAACGTTCCTGATTGGTTGAGAGGCTTCTAGCCCCGCCTCCTGAGACCTATAAAAGGAGCTGCAGCTGCCGGGGAGTGGTGGTAAATTGAGTAGTTGTGAACCAGTGGTGGACCAGTGGAGTCGAAGAATAGTCGGGATTGACGGTAAAGAACTGGCCTTCCAGAGATAAGCGGAGCAGAGACGGAGTGAAGCTAGTGCTGAACTAAGCTGTGCGCTACTCTCTGCAGTAGGGACTTGTGTATGCTGTTTTTGTTGCACGTCTCGGCTAAAGATAATCGTCTTCTGTGCTTTATATAGTTGTCGTCTTTCTGCTGTCCTGTGTGTCTTCGTGTAAATAAACGTCGTTGTTTTATTTTCTACTGCCGCTTGGTGATTGAGCGTTCTTCACACCATATAACTCCCACTATCCAAACGAACCCCGGAAATTTCGGAACAATATTTTAAATAATAGAAAAGCTTTCTTGAAAATTCTGTGATTTTCTACATATGATTTTTATGAAAGTATATATTTTTGTTGCTCGTTGTCAACACATTCACAGTTTTTTTCCAAACATTCAGCCGGTTATGATATTTTAAATTAATTGAATTTATTCTAAAATGTATCCTTAAATTCAATTTTTTTTATCAAATTTTTTCACTGTGAATCTTGAGAACAAAATTAATTTAATGTATCATCCATCTCTGTTCCCTTTTCCACTCCCGTAATCTTAGAATTCTGTAACTAGTAGTTTGATGCATCTAAGATCTTGGATATAACTTCGAAAATTTTAGAAATCAATTACATGTAGAATTTTATCTTGAACAAATGACAAAATAGTTTCTTTTACCAGGCTTTGCGTCATTGGAAAGAGTGAGTACTTTGAGTAATGTATCCTCTCAAAATAATCCGATGCATCAAAATTTCTTGAAATAAGAGAAATAATAAGAGAAATAAATAATAGACAACTAATAAAAAAATAATTGGTAGTTAAAAATGAATGATGATTTTCATTCAAGTGATGCACGATCAATAAAAATCTTTGTAAATAAAACCTATGTTTTTCTTTTCAACAGATTTTTAATAATTGGGAAAATAAAATACTTTTTAAGAAAAAGTATTTTTTACATTGTCAAGGTTTCATTTGGTCAGAAATTTGAGCCAGTTAATGATTTTCTTGTGTATAAGAATCACATGCCAAATTTACTTGACGAATTTATTATATTTTTGAAATATCATATTCACGTGAGCACTTAAAGGTATAGTTCCGTTTTTTTTAATTAGAGGGATCTAAAATGCCGCAATACATAAAAATCTAATTATAGTATTTAATTGTCTTTATTTTATTCATGTGCACTTCGTGAACAAATAATTAATTAATTTTAAATTGTAATTTATTTATAATACATACAAATACGTCAATTTTAAAATATAATAATTTAATTAAAATACATGTAAATACGTTAATTTTAAAATGTAATCATTTATTTATAATACATACAAATACATCAATTTTAAAATGCAACAATTTATTTATAATATATACCAATACGTTAATTTTAAAATGTAATAATTTATTTAAAATACATACAAATACATTAATTTTAAAATGTAATCATTTATTTATAATACATACAAATACATCAATTTTAAAATGTAACAATTTATTTATAATATATACAAATACGCTAATTTTAAAATGTAATAATTTATTTAAAATACATACAAATACATTAATTTTAAAATGTAATCATTTATTTATAATACATACAAATACATCAATTTTAAAATGTAACAATTTATTTATAATATATACAAATACGTCAATTTTAAAATGTAATAATTTATTTAAAATACATGCAAATACGTTAATTTTAAAATGTAATCATTTATTTATAATACATACAAATACATCAATTTTAAAATGTAACAATTTATTTATAATATATACAAATACGTCAATTTTAAAATGTAATAATTTATTTAAAATACATACAAATACATTAATTTTAAAATGTAATCATTTATTTATAATACATACAAATACATCAATTTTAAAATGTAACAATTTATTTATAATATATACAAATACGTTAATTTTAAAATGTAATAATTTATTTAAAATACATACAAATACATTAATTTTAAAATGTAATCATTTATTTATAATACATACAAATACATCAATTTTAAAATGTAACAATTTATTTATGATATATACAAATACGCTAATTTTAAAATGTAATAATTTATTTAAAATACATACAAATACATTAATTTTAAAATTTAATAATTTATTTAAATTACATACAAATACGTAAGTTTAAAATGTTATAATTTAATTATAATACGTCCAAAAACGTTTTTCACAAACTTTCACTGAAAATGAAATGCGATTCAAATGAATAGAAGTGGGCAAAAAACTGTCACTACTATTTTACAAAACTTCTCTAATTTTCTGTATACAGCCCCAAACCATCAACTGCAATAAACAGCACCGCGTTATAGATTTTCCTGAAATTGAAATTAAACTTAGTGCTCTCATTTGCAATTAAAGTAGTAAGAAATTTAACAACCTATAGCAGGAAAATTATTCTCGAAGGAACTGGCGACAAATATATCCAAAGCATTTCCAGCGTTAGAAAATTCACAGGAATACACTGTTGACATTACACCAGATCTGACTTTAAACTGCCTATCACTTTTCCTGCGTGCACACGTCCCGACGCATTTCTGAATATTTATTTCCCATACATTTTAAAGAGTGCTGGAAGGCCGAAGGATCGGCGTGAATAGCAACGAGTTGTAAATAGAGAATTATTCATGAAATTTCAAAAAAAAGAGGGGTCTGCTGAGAAGAGGGAATAGAATTACTTTTATTTCTTGTTATAAGCAAAATAGGTTTGATGTTTTCTTGCCTATATTTATTTTTCAGAGAAAAGTGAGGAAGAATTTTTTTCTGATTCATAAAATTTGAATATCGTTCTTTGAAATGAAGAATGTTCCCATATATTTATTTTGGGTTATTGAGGAAATTGATGTTTTGAAAACGTTGAAGCGATATCAATTGAAAAGTGAAATCGCTTGGTGGATACCATATTTTTTTACAAGTATCAGATCCGGTCAGATGTTGAAATTTAACGGAATTTCTTTATTGCCTTCGTCAAGTATATCTGAACTTTATGAATTTTCTAAGCTTAACTTCTTTAAATTATAATGTGAATAATCAGAAAAAAACTTTCTTTTCACATTTTATAAGGAAGAAAAGAGGAAGGAAACTAAATGTTATTAATTGAAAGAGAAACTAAAATTCAGAGAGGTATTTCAGAAATTAAACATCTTTTCGAAATTTTGTCGAATATTCACATAAATAAGAAACTTCAGAGTAATACGACATCTTTTATTTCAAACTAAAATAGCGGTAGTTTTAATAATGACTAAGTGGAAAATTCGTAATAATTGATTTTATATGCCTCTTCAAGAATTTAAGAGAATATATATTTTCATTTTTAATTTCCACTCTCATGCTTAGAATTGCATAAAAAGCACTTTTTTTAGGTTAACATGGACAATCGAGTAATTTGAACATTCTACTATTTTCCCCAATAAATCCATTTTTATAAACCCAACTTAACAAAAGATATAATAATTTTTTTAATTCAAATTCGTAATTCGCAATTTTTTAACGAAGAGTTGAAGTTTCCTTCTATTACTAGTACTTCGAATTTAAAGAATCTAGAGCTTTCTAAAACTCTGTCAAAAGCTCAAATACTCAAAAAGTCCAAAATTCATCTAAAATGCATCAACTGGAGCAGAAGAAAACAAAAGTTAAAAGAAAAGTTTTATGAATTTTAATTTTAAATAATAATAGAGTGCAGGTACTACAGCCTATTAGCTATAAGTTTTTTCACTGATAAGGTTACGGAATCTCTGGTTTATCATCCAAAAACCATAATATCCATAAACCAAATGTGTTTTAAAAAATTAATATATATATATATATATATATATATATATATATATATATATATATATATATATATATATATATATATATATATATATATATATATATATATATATATATATATATATATATATATATATATATATATATATATATATATATATATATATATACAGTGTGGCTATAATTAAACTTCCCCTATAAACAACATCCTACAACTAAAACGGGTGAGCGGATTACAAAGAAATTTGGTATATAAATTACACACGAGATGCGCTCATGGAATTTCAAAAAAAAAAAAATTAGTTCCAAAATGTCGACCAAGGAACGCTTTTTCAGGAAAAACATTAAATTTAACACAATAATCGACCAAAACGGAATACAAAAGCTTACGGGTAAAAATTACAAAATATTAGCAATCCAGAACAGGAATTATGAGGAAAAAAATGAAAAACCGAAAAAAGCTAAAAACTCCATAACGCTTCGCATTCGAAATATCACAACTGATCAGTAACGATCTGTTATAGAATACACTGACCATCACTTGAAACTTTGCAGGTGAATGAGTGTGGTCACATGGAGCACATTATGTTACATCGCCCTGGACACGATTGAAAACTGCTCCTTTTATGAAAATTCGTCCTAGTCCTTTTTCTGTAAATTGAAGTTTTTTTTCCCCAAATCAATTATTACAAAAAATGATAAGTGGAAAATATAAAAAATAAGCCTTTATTTTTCTTCAAGTTTTAATATTTTTGCAAATATAGGTTCTAAACTACTTTTTCGTTTTCAGTAATTTATGACCCCCTAAATCATCAAATCCGCATGTTACCAGCATGAAAAAAAATCTTTTAAAAATGTGCTTTCACTTAAAAAAATTCATAGGCTAAACATCATTTATTATTTTTTATTAAATTTTTACAGCTTCCAACAGTTTTCCCGACTCCATATATTTTTGCGATTTTCACATATACACGTTTCATCTATATACTACTAAACGTCGTTTAGGACCCCATGTTGCATGGTGATTCTTTATCCTGTTGATGGCCATATCAAAGAGAAATCTACCAACCACAAAGCGAATGAAACGTAATGTTTATATAAAGTTTAAGATAAATATATTATTGATATTATCTATTATGTGTATACATATATATATATATATAGAGAGAGAGAGAGAGACAGAAAAAAAGAAAATTTCCCTTAAAAATATGTTTCAAATAAGTTAAAAAAATTATAGCAAGTAAACGAGAAAAGATTCAATAGACATTAATCTGCATTTTTGATTTCTCAGTAATTAGTGAATTTCTAGTTAATGTTCTCAAAGATTCGTACTATAAAAAGAATATTAAGAAGAATATTTGTTCTCTTTAATTCAAAAAGCGTCCCTAAAATTTGTGAATCCCAATATTTAGATGACGTTTAGTAGCTAATTAACATTTCAAAACTGGTTAATGCTCTCAAGGGATTCAGCTTTTAATTTCAAAGTTGTGATTGCATTTTTCTCGATAAGAATTTCTCTCAACGTTTACTGCTTCGAGGGTGAGAGCAATAAATAAATGCCTTTTCCTGGCAGAGTGTTATCTTTCCTGTCTAGACTCCATTATTTGTACATTCCTTAGAAGATGGATGCACTGGTGATGTAGGAATTCGATCGATATTATAAAGATATTCCCTGAGCAACAATATTGTGCGGAATAGTTATTCTTGTACCTTAGGTATGGTATGTGAAAAATACTCAAAACAAAAATAACATCTTACAATTTCTTGCTCTGACTTTTGTCTACTATTTAGCTTCAGTACTTTAAAAAATAAAAAATTGACATTATCTTCCATCTGATAATTCCAATGATATATTCATTTCTACTTGATATGAAAATTACTCTCAGATTTACATAAAGCTTTTCTTCCGCTCATTCGCAAAGCTTACCCTTTAGTAAATAGATGGATCAGATAATGTACAGATTTATTAGTTTGCCATAAATGTTTAGACTGACTATCAATTGAAAAGCTAAAACTATTTTAAAATTCTCTGTGAATGGCAACATTCTTCAGTATGGCAAGATGTTTGATAAACAAAGTTGTTTATTATTAATAAGTGTCTAATTTTGTAAAGTTATGTCATTTGTATATAAGATTTCTTAATAACATCTTTTCCATTCATGCATGCTAAGGTTATTTACAGACAATTCTATAATTAAAGTTTGGATATCATAACAAATTAAATTAAATTTATATCTTTATAATTCCCATTCTAAGACACTCAGATCAGATGTTTCCGATGGATGTTGTCGGGTATGATAACGATATGGAGTGGCTACCCTTACGGAAGACGGGTCGTGCTTCTTATGGGAGGGGTTGTACCGTGACCGGAGATTGTTCTCAGGACTCAATCATAATTACCATCAATATTGTCTCGACGTCCAGATGATTCATTTTTCCCATATGCCTAAGGGTTTGACGAAAACAGCTAATTTATGTTTTTCTCGTTGTAACTTTATAACAGAATTCCTTCCGTGTTTTAACATGCAGAAAGTATAACTTAAAATTTTTCCTAGACTAGAAACCAAAAATGGCTGTGGTGGTATAAAATCAAAATTATTTTTCAGTAACCCTAAATTAGTGTAAGGAAATGGAAATCAAACACTTTTCAAAGCACGGTTGATATCTTTGTTGAAATTACACATTATTAAAACTTTCAAATAATAAGAAAATCTCATTAATATTTCCTCAATAATAACTAAGACAATTTTTTAAATAAACTTAAATACATCCTATCCTACATTCCTTTCAGCGGAAAATGTATAGCAAATTTTTAGCCTAAAATTATATTAGTTTTTTTTTTACGTTGTAAAGAAGAGAATAATCCTATAACTTCCAATTAATCTTTCGCCCCTTAATTTGAATTCCAAAATTATTTTACGTTCTAAAAAAACAATTGACTGACTCTGACATCAAATTTAAAGACAGCCAAATTAATGCATTTAATTCGATAATCAGTAGAAAAAACTTAATTTTCTTCAAAAATAACATCAAAATTAATATCAAGTATTTTCAACAAGCCGTATGTGCTAATATTACTAATATTTATTATTCAAGTTCTTAATAATTATTTGTCCATAGGATTTTCTTTCTTTAAGCATTAATAATTAGAATACTTATTATCAGCCAGTTTTAAGTCTCGCTAATTGTTTGATCTATATGTTAAACACTGTCTTGAAAGGATTTTGGCCCTCTTGAAAATGAATAGAATTACAAGTTGACTAAAAATTTGCATTTTGCTTTTTAAAAAATCAGAAGTACAGAATTTACCAGTACTTCTTATACTAGTACTTCAAGTACTAGTATTTATCTCTATATATCTCTTAGTAGAAAAATCAAATATATATCTCTTGTTTTTAACAAAATTTCAGTTATTTAATTAATAAAAAATTCTATCTTGAATTTATTTTTTAAATGTATTTTTACAAATCCATGCATTTATTACTATAAATTTGCCTACATATGGTTGAAAATAAATTATCGAGCTTTATAAGTTTCATAGTAAAGGTGACTGCTTGATATAACTATAAATATCTACAGAACAAATCTCAGTATTAAATTAACAATATTTTTGAACAATTTCTGAAACTTTACATGCTCGTAGCAGGCTGAAAATTCAAATTCCTTTGAAAAAAATATTGAGATAGTATGCAAGTTCATATATATAGTTACATTAAACTTGTTTATAAAAGACTACAGAAGTCCAAAATTCTTTTATAAACATGTTTAACTTTAACATACAACGCCATTAATTTGGAAACTGCATTTATATTCTAGAGGATACAAATAAAGTGAAATAATAAGCATATATATATATATATAAACTTGTATACTATCTCAATATTCTTTTCAAAGGAATTTGAATTTTCAACCTCCCTCAAGCATATAAAGTTTCAGAAATAATTTAAAGCCTTCATTTATGTTCTAGAGGATACAAATAAAGTGAAATAATGAACAGATATCTTAATGTAAAAATTTCTGCATGATACTCCAAACATTTAAACTTTAAAACCACCCCTAAGAATTCCATACCTTTCAAATATTTACTTTATTCGTGAGAAAATTGGTTGCAGTTCTGTGTCTTTTTAAACTATGTTTCTGAAAATGCTGTAATAATATAGATATACCAATATGTAAACATTCTTAATAGATACTAAAATTTTTCAGTCGAAATATGACAATAGAGTAATAAAGATTTAAAAAATTAAAGCTAGTTTTGATAAGCAATTTAAAAATTACTATGGGAAATGAGGGCCATTAGTTCCATAATATTTTGAAGATTTGCTTTCTAAATAAATAGAGAAGTATTTTAAAAGAGATTCAATTAAAACGTTTATCACGATTTTTCAAAAATTCACCAACAGGCATCAGATTCGATAGTGTAAATAGAATAGATTGTGTGTAAGCTAATTAAACCTCATTACATGCAAGAAAAATACATGCAATAAGATTTAATTAGCTTATATGCATATTTTATTCTTTTATTTCAATTTACTCTTAATATTTGTAAAGATGAAATCTTATAATTGATTTTTAACTCATTTCCTGAAATGCTAGCATTTAAATTTTATGCATTCGTGTATTTTGAATGACTACATACTATTTTAATATTTTTCAGAATTTAACTATTATTAATAGATTTATTTAAATAAATTATAAATAAATAATCATTCTATGTAAATATCATCTCCTAGTTATGAATCTGACTTCAAGTTATTAATTAAAGATTCTATAATATTGTAATAATGAGAAAAACTAAAGATTGGAAAGTAGAAAATAAATAAAAGTAATGAAATTGATAGCAATGAAAGTTTATTACCGTAATAAAAGTTAGCGCTTTAAACAATTTTCAAAGCCATTTTTGATTTTTCGATGTGATTAATTTTATCAAAAGAATAAAATTAATCACTAACTATGAAAAAGTAGTTCATAAAACAGGTATTTTTAATTTCATATTTTTAGCTTGTGAATAAAAAATATGGTCACTAATTCAAAAACATTGAAGCATGATGACTGATTGCAATGGTCATCTGCATCGCTCTAGAAACCAAAGTGTTTTAATATATTACTTTCTGTTAGTTATACATTTTAAATTTTCACTGAGCCGAAATGTATTTTAAGTTCAATTTTTCTTAAAATTAACTTAAATAGAAGACAAATATAAGTTAGAAAGTTATTCAATATATAGTAAAATCATAGTGTCTATTACTAATAAAAATGTACACAAGCATGTTCTATCCATAATTACTGTACACGAGCATGTTCTATCCATAATTACTGTACACGAGCATGTTCTATCCATAAGTACTGTACAGAGCAAACACTGTTTAACTTAGAGTTACTAAATTTGGAATAAAGATGTATTATATTGGGTTATATACACCTCGAAAAGATTTTTAAAGTTTAATTAAAATTTTTGTTAGTTAAATTAACGAAAGATTTTGTGATTTTCCATGATAACATTGTGAATATTACAGCACAAAAATGGTTTTTATCCCCTCTAAAAATTTAAAAGTGATCCTTTCAGTAATATCAATTAGTTGTCGCGCATTTTTTTAAATTTTAATTTAGACAAATTTTTAAGTATATTTTTTATGCAATACTTTGGATAGTATTTTTAATTAAAGAATTAAATTAAAGTAGTTTCATTTCTTCAGTCTTAAAATGAAAAACTGAATAGGCATTTTTCATCAAACTTAAAATAAAGAACTGAAAATTCTGTTTATGTATCTACTGTCTATTGGAAAGGAACTATAGATTTTCCTTTTCTTATTTGATTTTATTAGAATTTTTGTAGCTTACAACAAAGCTTACTAAGATATTAAGTTATTTAAGAAATATATCAAACATATTAAAACATTATATTTGCCATCAGCAGATCTGACCGGTTTGGCTGCTAACAATATTTCAGAAATGATTATCACAAATTGACCAACAATATTTATTGTAAAAAAATCTCATAATCATTGACAGAATGCTTAAGAGATATATAAAAAGTATTATTTATAGTACACTTGAGGTGAAAACAATAACATCAAAAATTTTGTTTCCTTTCGATGGGAATTTTTATCCATATCTTTCTATCATAATACTTAGGAACACTTAAATAAAAAATAATTACTAAAATCAGTTTGAAACAAATAGTCTACTAACAGAAAGAGATCAGATATATTAAAAACTTGGAAAGAAAAAAAAAAAAAAAAAACGGAACTTCATAAAAATAATGTAAAGTAAACATAAATAAATGAATATTGAAATGAATTAACTAATATAAAAACTGCTTAAAATATCAAAATATTGTAAAATTGTTGCGTAAAAGAAAATCAATTGATCACAGAAATTATAAAATTCAATTCCAAAAATGCCAAAAACTGCACTCGCATTTTTATGGAAATGCTTTTGCCAATCTGAAAGAAAATTTTGCCTATTAGCTGTTGCCACAATGAAATACTAAATAAGAATAAATAAAATATGAAAACTGCACTCTCATAATTACATTATGTTACGGGACTCTCAAATTAAAAATACCATTATAATAGTATTCAAACAAATGTGATCTACTTACAGAAAAAAATAAATTGATAAATATAGAATAAAAGAAAATTGCTGAATAGAAGAAGAGAAATAACTCCGCATTATCTATATAAGTCTTCATAAACACTTCCGTGTTCAAAATGCGAGTTTACATAATAACAACCAGTTATTTTTCATGCTCATTTTCATTGTTCGCACACGTGCAAAATTTAGTGTAGTTATATTAACTTCCCGTTTTAAAGCAACGCTAAATCTATTTTGGAACGGACCTCGTAACCTTGAAACGCGGTTAGATAACGAGAACGCCACCTGAGCTGTCAGCACCCTCTTCAAACTTCCGCATTAGCAGGGGGGTGGAACACTTGACCCCTATTGATTTAAAATGGGCCTGGCACGCTTACACGACGGTTCTTCAATTGTATCGAGCCTCTAACTTGAAGCCCTCAACTCGCAAAGCCGAAACCTTACCACTAGGGCACCGCTCCCCTCACAAATACAACAGAATAGAGGCCAGAACAAATGTTAAATGCCAAAAAAATGTTGCTGTCATCTTAAAACAATTCTTATATAAAAATATTCTTTATTTTTAGTACATTTTTTTCCCATCAGCATATTTTAATCTAGACAACATACTATTGAAATTACATCTAGACAACATTCTGTTGACATATATTAAGTCATACTTCAGCAATTTAATTTTGAATTCAACTACACATTTTGCATGAAGATTAAGAATGACAGAACAGCCAAAAGGTACATGGCTTTATTTTTTTGTTAGATGAGAGAAAATTTATGTTTTTCATGCGACTATGACATTACACGATTTGATTCCATGAAAAATATTCCTGTTTTTAAACAACTGAAATTATAAAACTACTAAAGTAACTCTGCTTTAATTTCTGAATCATATATTTTATTATTTGATTAAATTTGATTGATTGATTAATTTTGTTAAAAATATTTGATTTTAAGGAGCATAAATTTTAAGCTTTAATTTCCTTAATTTAATCTGAACTTATTTTCTTGGCAGCAGGTACATAAAAAATGACAGGAATCCATCAAAAAGAGCTAGGAATCAAAAGCACATATGAGGAGAATACAATTACTCAAGCATATTCCGAGTTGGTTGGCATCAACATTGAGAAAATATGTCATGAATAACCTTTCGTAATCGTGCAGTTTAAGTAAAATATACAAAAATAACATAAAAAATTGATCTTAGGTGAATTAAAGTAAATTATGGAATAAAAAAACAAATATTTTTCAAACTGCTTAAAAACTCTTTCAAAATGATTATTACTTCTATTCGAATGCCAAAAGAATATTAAACTTTCTTTCCAAAAGAAGCGATATTTCAAATATTCAGTTAATTAGAACTTTCATAAGAACTTCGGTACTTTTCCGTTTCCTGGGGTCGTAAAATATCGCCACACTGTTGGAGATTATTTTACGATTATTTTTTTAACAGTTTCGTGAAAATAAGTTAATTGTTGGAAACGACATTAGGAATATAATTGTACTTTTCCATTTCCGAGAGATGTAAAAAGATCGCCAACTTATTGGCGAGTTTTTTAAAATTCTTTTTTTGCTGACGATTTTTATTTTATTTATTTATTTATTGGCGATTTGGCGAAAATAATTTAATTGTCACCAACGTCCCTCGAAAATGAAAAAGTACCAAAACTCCATTCCTTTCTCCTATACCTTGAAAAATCAAGATAAGATTTAACAATTATTCAAAAAAAACCTCAAAACTTTATTTTCAGTTTTAAGATAGTTAATTTACATCTTTTTATGTGAAATATCTTTTACATCTTTTTTATGTTTATTTATCATCAGCATTTTTACACTCTGACTTAATCTTTTTTATCCCTCCTATCTCTGAACTGAATTAGTTATTGGTATTTTGTTTAAAAGTCAAAATTTCAAGAAAAAAAAATTATTTATTTTTTTTCTTTATATTGCAAACATGTCATTCCCAGAAAAATATTTCCTATTTTAAATTACAGTTCCCAGAGCTTACTTTGATTTCATTCAAAATGTTTTGCTTTTTATAAAATTTTAGGATAAAATTTTAAATTGGAAACAAATTTTAAAGATTTTGATGTTAATAAACTAAATAAAAATCAGTTTGTTAATTATTTAATAAAAAATTTATACTAATTAAAATATTTTACTATGTTACTTCTAAGTTTTTACTTTAAAGAAATCATTATTTTCTTCCCTTTAGTTTTAAATGATGCAGTTTCTAAAATTTTCTTCTATTTTTTCAATTCAATAATTATTTCAAGTGTTTCCTATCAGGATGCGTCCACCTCATTCAATATTATGTTTTAAAGCCTCTTGCAGTAATTTAAAACGCAAAACCTTTTAAAAACAATAAATTGAATCGTTATGATAATGTTTTATTTTCATCAGTTTTTTATATATGTGTTCGTAAATTAGTGTTATTAATTTGCTAGTGAAGATATTTTTATAATCTGATTTCCCGATTTCTGCATTCTGTATTTTTTCTTTCACTTTTCTGATATTTATCATCATATTATTTAATATGTGCAACTTCTTACTCTTCAGTTTCTTTAGAAGTTATTTTATAAGACTGATAAATCTCTTTTTGGAAGCATTTCAGATCTTCTCTCAAATTATAGTGAAAATTTTCTGTTCAAAAATTAAATGATTTAATATATACAACTTCTTACTCTTCAATCTCTTCAGAAGTTATTTTATAAGACTGATAAATCTCTTTTTGGAAGCATTTTAGGTCACCCCTCAAATTTTTGAGAGAATTTTCTATTCAAAAATTTAATGATTTAGTATATACAACTTCTTCCACTTCCGCTTTCTTTAGAAGTTATTTTATAAGACCGATAAATCTCCTTTTAGAAGAATTTTTTTAGGCTTTCATTTCAAATTTTCTTGAAAATTTTCCATCCAAAAATTTAATGATTTAATATATACAACTTCTTACTTTTCCGTTTTCTTTATAAGTTATTTTATAAGACCGATAAATCTCTTTTTGGAAGCAATTTCATCCCTCTCCTCAAATTCTTGAGAAAATTTTCTATTCAAAAATTTAATAATTTAATATATAAAATTTCTTACACTTCCGCTTTTTTAAGAAGTTATTTTATAAGACCGATAAATCTTCTCTTGGAAGCATTTTTGATGCCTTCACTTCAAATTTTCTTGAGAAACTTTCCATTCAAAAATTCATCCAATTTCGTTCAATAAAAACTAATATACTGAACTCTAAAGATATGTATTTCCTGCATATATTTCTCTCTCACAAACGCTTCTATCTTTCGCACTTCCTATTTCCCAGTAAATTTCATCAGATCAAAGTTCACTTGTTGATATTAAATTTATTCTTTCTCTCTTATTTTTTAAAATTATTTTATCATTTCTTTTTAAAATAAAGTATTTACTATATATTCTATTCTTCTTATCTAAATATAAAAATTCTATTCTAGATTCAAATATATTTCTATGCAGATATTTTAATAAAATGCAAAAATCCGATATCGCTCTTTGCTTCTGAGTAAAATGTATGTATGAAACATTGAAACATGATATCCCGTGTCGGTGTGAATACATTTGCCAATTTCCGGAACCATTTATTGCTGTATATACTTCAAGCTAAAATAACAGAGTAATATTTGTAAAGTCTAGATTTTTATCAATATACATTTCATACTTCAACATGATAAAAAAAAGGATTTCTTTAGAAATTAATGAGTTGTTTCCATGTACTACAATAAAAATAAATATAAAATTTATGTCCTTTAATATAAAAGATAAAAAAGCTTAAGCGAAGAATTCCGTTACAAAAAAATTATTGATTTTATTGTTGATTTTTATGCATGCTACTTAATAAATAATTTATAATTATTGAAATTTCATTTATCGTCACTTTAATTACAATTTTATTAAGTATGAGCATCTTATTAAGATATTTTTCTAAATTTTTCTTATATTTAGTTGAAAATGACCATCAAAGTTTATGATCGTAGCAGGATATGAAAGCTTTGTTTGCGATGTCAAGTTATTGTAAATATAATTTATTTGTGATTGTTTGTATAATTGTAATAATAAGTAAATATAATTTTATAATGATTTCATAGATTTTAGTCTAAAGATTTAAACCTAGAGAATTCGGGGTCAAGTTAAACCGTGAATTCCTTTTTATGTTTTTCCAATCATTCTAATGCAATTTAAATTCTGTAATAAGTGAGATTGTCTTGCTGAAAGATTTTATTTATATGGATATTGTAGCTTCCACAGAGACTAGTACACTCATAATATTCCACGAAATTGTTCCTTATACTATAAGTCGGTGACATTTTTTTTTACTGCAAAGAAGCATTTTAAAAATTATACATACCGAATTAATACTTATGTAATGGAAATTTAGCAATTTACGTGATAAATTAAACTCTTAAAAATTCATTCAAAAGTGTTTTTAAATGGGATTATCTATGTTTTAACTAAAGGAACTACAATAGAAAGCCTACAATTCAATTATTTATTGATTAATTAATTTCATAATTAATAAATATATTTTTAATGAGGTAGAAAGATTACCATTGTTATAAATTTACTAGAAATTATTTAATTTTAATTTTGAAACAAGATAATTCATTCACATTTCTCAGCTGACTTTTTAACTGATTTTCCTATAAAACGCAGGAAAAAAAGTATTACTAATTTGAAAATCAAAAGAAGATCAAATGTATATTTTTAGATGAGCTTAATTATCAGGTAAACTGCTTTAAGTATCAAATACACCTTGATATTTCCTAATAAAATTTTATATTACAGACAAGTTTGCAATGTAGAAAGAATAGATTTCTAATTTTCTAAATTTTCTAATTCACTTTTAAGATTTGTTAATTTTGAGTCCCAAATTTCATCGATTTTTGCATACTATCTCCTATTAAAAAAATATTTTGCAATTAATTATATTAAATTTATAACTAATATTTTAGAATTTTTAATTTCATTTTGATATAAATATATTAAAACCCTTTCGTGAAGGGCGTGTCATATATGCATCACCAATGAATGTCTCTATGGAATGCCGGGCGTACCAACCCTTGCATTTCTGGAAATAGAACTCATGGGACGGCGATGCATATGTGCATTTTAAACTGGAACAATTTTTAAACGCCACTAGATGGCTCCCTGTATCCATTACTTTTGAAATAAATATAGTTTTAGTATCCTGACCTTCAGTTTGCTCATATTCAGCCGTTGGTGTTTTACTCATCAGCTGTACCAGGGGATGAGGGAAAGGTTAATGTAAATAAACAGAACTGGGTTGTGTAACTTTCCACTTGATAGAATCCTTCACGTTTCTGATCTCACCTCCGATTTTTTTTTTTTTTTTTTTTTTTTTTTTTTTTGTTATTACCGTGTAACCGTAAGTAATCTTTTTGATTTTTACCGTCAGTTCTGTTATATTTGGAGCAGCTTTCATACATTTTCGCATTTCTTTTTTTATTAGGAAAGATTTGGTTTCGGTTTTATTATGGCAAAAAAAATTCCATTTGTCAAAGAAAGAATGTTCTCGCATTATAAATGAACTAATAATCTAAAAATGTAGAAAAAAATGACGATGTTATAGGACCTAAACTTTATTTTTTGTAATGTTTTCTTTTCAAAGTTACACGTAGCGACGCAAAACCCCCTTCCTGTGGGATGATTCCTTACGCGTGCGCTCCGTCCTGTGCGTGCGCCTAGGATAGAGGCTTCCCGTCCCGAAAGGGTTAAATACTTACTTATAATGATCGGTAGTTATGAATTAAAGATCCGCTTCTTGCTAACCCTGCCCTGTATTTTGATGTTGCTTCCACAAGTTCTGCATCAATTATTATGCGGTGTTTGTTCTTCGATTTCTCTTGACGTATGGTCCACCGTATCCATTCATAAGGTAGGTCAAAAGTCTGATTTATTAAAAAATGGAGCTTTTAATCAGGGAGTGACAATCTATTCTTGCTACTTAGAGCTAAAAGTCAGTCTTATTGTCGATGGAATCAACAGCAGGGATAATATGATTATTCATCTACTTCGAAACCAACACTCGCTAACTATCCACTTTCTGCGCACTTTTCGTAATTCATTCCTTTATTTTAGCTCATAATTGTTTCATTTGTCATTAGGCAAGAACGCCACTTATCTCTCTTGTGTTATCTTGTTGTAGTTTAGCACTGTTCCCACACTACTTATTGCCATCTTTCCTTTTTTTATGCAGTAGTTTTGGTCAGAATAACTATCCCTCCTTTTTTTAAGTCTGATTAATCTTTCAAATTTTTCGTGGAACCAATGCTTCAGTCTTTCTTGGATACTCATAGACACTTACTTACGCATCACATGTTTCGGGTATTAGATTACAGCGAGAAATAATAAGAGTTATATTATGTGACTCGACAGTGTATGAGCAACTTTCATATAAGTTTATGATATTTTTGAGTTTTCTGCAGTTGAAATGAATTCTGGGGTACTGTGATATCCTTCGATGTAATACGCAGAAAGTTTAAAACATTCATAGATGAATGATATATGTACAAATTGTAGTTTTAAAAAGCTTCGAAATTATCAGGGAAATTTCTTCATGAAAAACTGAATCAGGGAAAAACAGAAAATATTTAATAGGTGCTTAATTTAAACAATCTAATTCATTTTCTAACAATAACAAAAATTAACCAAAAATCGATAGAATGAAGTGGGGAAACGAATTTTAAGAAACACTGAAAAGCTTTTAGATGCTGTAATTAATTTTTCAAATTCAAATTCTCATCATTTGAACTTTAATTCACTTCTACATCAAGAAAATGCAATGTGCACTTCAACGATCTCATGTATTCTACCATCGGGAATTGCACTTAAATGATGATTTTAAAAATGTTGCAATTAAAGAATCAATAAATTTTTTAAAACAAAATTGGTGCAGTAAGTAAACTTATCCTCAAAGCTATTTCCAAAGTTATACAAAAACAGGATGTGAAAATTAAAGGTTATTAATTTCATGCCCTAAAGTTATTGGTTCCCTCATCGATATATATATATATATATATATATATATATATATATATATATATATATATATATATATATATATATATATATATATATATATATATATATATATATATATATATATATATATATATATATATATATATATATATATATATATATATATATATATATAATCTCATCAAATTTCAGCAGATTGATTGTTTGTTTTTATTAGTTAAGATGGTTTACCCATATGAAAACAGTGATTAACACTGGACTTCATTGTGAAGATAATATTTTATAAACATTTTATCTACACATTTGGGACACTGTGATGCCTCAATTCAAATAATGAGACTTTGCCACCAGATAGTATGTATTCTTTAATATTAATAAAACATGTAAGAATCGTCACTTTGTTGGGTCCAGAATAACAATGAAAAAAAAAAGAAAAGAAAGCTTCAGTAAAAATTCAAGATTGATTTATAAACTGCGCAGCTTCATTTCGATTGCAAATTCAGAGTAAACTCCAAATATGCTAATGTGTAGAAATGATTGAAAAAATATCAGCATAAGGGATATCTAATTGAAAGAAAAGGAAAGAATTCGAATGAATTCGAAAGTATCATTATTTCTTTAAAGTTGGATATATATATATTTGCATTTTCCTATAGTTATATCAGACGCCTTTATTGATGTTAGTACGTATCATTAATTTAAGAACGTTCATCGACAGAAAAATTTTTGGGTACCAAAAAATTTCATAGAGCATTATTTATGAGTTGTGTGTGAAAATTAAGATACTTCTAAAATTAATCAATTTTCTTTAGTAATTAAGTAGAAAAACTCATTAGATAAAACTTTCTATTTATTTAAGAAAATGTCTATTAATGTAATTATTTATATTAATTTATAAATATTTTTCTAATTATTTAATTTTATCATCTAATTTCTGTTTTATTTACTACAAATTTCAAGGAATATTTCATTGTGAATGGATATTTTCATTTAAGGATATATATTTTTATCGATTTTCTTTTATATTTTCTCTGATTTCTGACAAATGAAACAAAAACAAAATAATTTCTAATTTAACTTTCTAAGCAAAACCATTCAGAAATCATATATTCTAATGGTGATAATGATTAATAATATACACCAGAGAATATTTCTTTTCTGTCTCTTCTTCTTATCTTCGCTTTTACAATATTTATTGCGATATTCTTTTAAAATATTCAGAAAGAAATGTTTCTTTTACAAAACTCCCAATAGAGGGCAGCCTGTCTTTCAAAGACTTCATTGCTTTTACATAACTCCTAATAGATGGCAGCACGAAATGGATGTACTTTATTCACGCAAAGTGAGAAATATTTAAAGGTAACAATCAAATTTTAATTGTAATGAAGCTGTTAAATAATTAATATTTTCCAACTAAAAAATGATTGAATTGTAAAAATATAAAATAAAAAGATCTTATATGGAAGAGTATACTTACTTTTATTTGATTTATTTAAACGTCCTGTTTAGAATCTATTTCATAGAAAAGATTTTTATATATAGAAAATCGAGCCATATACCTTGATATAATAAGCGCAATTCTGTCAGACATCGCACTTTCAAGATCTACAAATGAGAGATAAAAGGAACTTTAAAGGCAGGAAATCATCCAAAATAAATAGTTTCAATGTTAATAACTGTGTGAGTTTATGTTAAAGTTAATACCAGAGTGGGTGAAAGAAATAAGATATTAAATTAATATTCTTAAAAATTTATTTGAAAAACTCAAGAAAATGTTTGAAGAATATAACAACAATCTTACTGACTCGTCGAAATCTTTGTACATTAGGTTAGTAGTATTAAGAATAAATAACTTCAAAAATTGTAAAAATATCATGTTATTTTTTTAAGGTTTTTAAAATCACTTGTGCAAAATATAGCTGAAAATAATGTATTTAATAATTCAGTTTGAACTCATTTTTAAACAGAAAAAAAAAAGGTTCAGGAGATGAAATTCGTGAATCAATGTTTAATTGCATCCTATTCTCAAAATCTGAATTACTCAGTAATGGCAGTGCAATAGTGGACGTCATTTAATGTAATCGTGGTTAATACTAACATTCACTTTATACTATCAAAATTGTCTGGTCTAAACCAAAATATTCCAATGTATGAAATAAATATTTGTTTAATGTGTGCTCACGATATAGTTTAATGTTATCGGTTTTGAAGTAAGAGATTGATCCTCCATTTCCAACTAATGTTAACGACTGACATTCATGAAAATTTCTCACTTCAGTTGCAAGGAAACTATTTTTTCTGATGTAAAGTAAAAAAAAAAAACACCATGTGAATGCTCGATTTATGATTAAAATAATTAAATTTAAATATAGATATAACGTTGCTTTTGTTGTTAAAAATAATTTCTAATTGAATACACAAATATTTACATTATCAGTTTGTCTGGCGGTTTATTATTCTAAAACTACGATGAATAGTCACAACATTAGATACATTTGCTGTGCTATTAGGATACATAGTTCGAATCTCTGTTCAAGAATAATCTTTAAAGATGTTGGTGAAGCTTCTATTGAACATGATATTGGTTCAAAAGAACTATCAGCAGTAGTAAATACTGAATTGCAACAGTAAATACTTTGGATTTACAACGTTTTTAAATGTGGATAGCATCTTTGTAGTGATTGGAAATCTTGTTTCGAGTTCGGTTGAACTCAGAGGGATGTCCATCTCTATATATCATTTGATCTGTAGTTTATTACCAACCTCTATTTGATCATTAAACTTTTATTTGAAACTGTTTCGAACAACCACTTACCATCAGCATTTGAAAGGGTCTCGAATGGTTATTTTGTCTTCGACTTCAAACTGATTCACTAGAGAATCCTCACTTTTTACATAAACATTCTCATTTAGGAGTAATAGATCTAGATATATATTTACATCACGATATTAAAGCATCATTGCAGATGGTAAGTAGCTGATAGAAAGGGAGGTTTTACGATACTGTCTTAGAAATTTCTTCAGTTTATATTTTATGTTATCAAAATCTTTGGATTGTCACATAGCATCTTTAAAAGTTTGAAAAAATCTTTGTCTGTCAATTAGAACTTAATGGTTTATCGAAGAATGAGGGCCTCATCTCATAAATGTTGGTCTTCAGATTCTTCCATAAGAAGTAACCGAAGCGCGGTAAATCGATCGATGGAGAGAGGGAGGTGTCATCGGAGTGATCCACTTCACCCAATCATTGCCTCACAAAGCGTCATCCAAGCAACTGCGGATAACTGCTTTGCAATGAGCTGACACATCGTCTGATGAAACCAATTTTGTTAACGAACCGCTGATGAAACACTTTCCAGCAATTATATTAAAATATTTTCAAGAAAAATACATTGTACAAACAATTGAGTTGCGTTGATAGAAGATATGGGCTTATGAGGAAATCATTTACAATGCGCATTGAAATGTTCACAAAGAAGCGTTTTTGGAGCGCATGGGGAGGGGAGAAGTAACTCGTGTATTTATTTTTCAATCATCAACATTATACTCATTTAAAACGCCTGCCTATGTAAAAGTTGACTCGAAACAGCCCATAAGTTGGGAAATTTAACTGCTACTCACATTTCTACAAGAACCATTGGTAAAATTATAAGCTCAAAGAGTAATTATTTGCTTTAAAAGCTTAGATTCTCTGAATATGGAATGGGTGTAGACGTTCTTCATTTAAAATTCCCCAAACAGTGAGTTTACTCTTAAGCACAGACATACAAAATCTTTGTTACATGCGCAGGTAGTTTTATCCAACAACATACAGGGTGTGTTCTTCAATGTTTGGATGTCGCACAGTTTTTGTTCTTATCTTTGACTTGGCAATGAATGAATCATTTTCAAAAAGATGCCGATGCAGTTATTCAAACATTTTTTGTTCCACATTTGCACATTTTGTGTTTGGCATATCCTGATGCAATAGCCTGCTGAGCCGTTACTATTAGAAGCATCGCACGTACCATTTTAATAGGAAAAGACATATTTATCTGACTTTTCACTATTCACAAAATCTTCATTGAGGCCGAAAATACAATTACAAGGGATATTTTCTAGAAGATGCATCAGATAATTGGGCTACCAACTAACTACACTTGTCTAATTCCTATTACTATTAGTGGCTGCAATTTCGGGCATTTATTGTAAATAATGATGTAAAGATATTTCAAACAAATAATAATTTTTTTTCTCATGTATCGTTTCTTGCATTCATCTCCAAATACATCAAATTCGATTTTGCATTCCGATCGAAAGTGCCGATTTCGATCTTAGAAATGTAGGTTTTAGTAAGCTGTACCATACTTCAAAGCTCTTTTCATAATTTTAAATCACCTTGTAAGTATGTCAGCTTTAAAATATATAATTTCATCATATAATGTGTTGTTGAAATAATACATAGTATGAGAAATCTTGTTTATGGAATTAGTATAATAGTCTTGAATAATATAGGCATTTACTTTTCTGTAGTCTGTAACAAGTTTGATACTACCGGAATGCTTGTTACTGCGTGTAAAGATGAAGTCAAAAGGTAGTTTGAAGATCTGATCCTATATACTGGAACTCCTCTTTACTTCTAAAATTTATGAGGAATCATTTTGAATAATCAATAATTACCCTTGCTACGTATAACTTTTAAATAAAGATTTTATATCCTCCACTTAATAAAATTGTGGCAAAATTTTATGATACTTTAAAATGCTGGAGATAAATTTAATGAATGCTGATCAGGCGATCGCCGAATTGAAGCTTTTTGAAAATTTTTCGCACATATATCAATTAGTTTCTAATCTTTTAAATGCATTAGTAATTTAATAAATTTTAGGAAATCGACTTTCATAATATTGATAACCATTAACGCAAGGAAAAATCTGCAGTGAAATTTACATCAAAGATTTAAAGTAAGAATTGAAAATTTAGATCCATTTATTAGATTCCTAGGAAATCCTATTCTCATTAGCATCAAACAATTAATTGTGATATAGAAAAATATTTCGCGACAATTTAGGCGTTATTACATAGAAATACCTTATTATCTATCGAAAATCTCAGCTGAAAACTTTTATCAAAAATTACGTTTGTAGGCTGTGTGATTTCTCTACTTACTTGGCCTCCGCACTTTTAAAGCCAAACATTTGAGAGCATCGAAATGTACAAAAAATGCGAAATTTGGCATGAAACTAATAAACAATAATGAACGATAAATCTTATTATCATCATCGAACAAACAATCGATAAGATTATACACCATCTTTTATAATGAGGGGGATCTCAAAATGTATCCTGAGACATTTATTATACTTTTTCGTTGAAGAAACTGATCCTGCACGCAGTGCTGGGACTTCATGAAGAAAAGGAAAACTCCTTGAAGTATACGTCCGGAATCTTCGACTTATTTAGAGTGATCAACCGCGAAAGTTTCAATTGGATAATTGTTGGATTTTACCTTGGCCATTTAATAGGATATCCAATTCCACAACCCCAAATCGAAGGAAATAGAAAAAATAGCTAGAAAAATCTCTAAATAAATGCTTCAAGTTTTTGGCAGGAATTTCTCTGTTAAGAAATCACTAGTTCAAACCTTCATTTCCTCACCATATGCGTTTATTTATTATCACTTAAGGACGCTTCTGAAAGCAAACTTCAATTTCAAGATCCTTAATTTCCAGAATACTCTTTGAATAGTTGCAGCTTCAAGCTTTTTTACTGACCTTTAGCGAGATTTTAGGTTTTGAAAAATATGACGGAAACGGATCACAAAGTATCTTGATAATTGTCGATGATCAAGGGTTTATAAATCGTACCATAATATCCTATACCTAAAATACCAAAACTGTTCTCTGCCATATTTTTAAAAAAGCGCAACTTCATATTTCTTTTCCACTCAGGAGAAATTTTCAAGGCGATTCATGAATTATGATCATTTGATTCATCGTTATTATACGAGGGTGGTTTGGACTCGCTCGTGAACGTCATTGTAGCAAAACAATGTGTGAAAATTTAGCAATATGGTTGGTATGAAAAGTATTTAAAATAATATCAACTGAAAAAACAAAAAGAGTCCAATAACATTCCATATATCGTAACGTTATCAACCTGAAATCAATTCCTAGATTTATTGGATCCCCATCGTGATTAATAGGTAAATCACATTAAGTAGCTGGGAGTAAGTGCAAGCAGTTAAGTGTTCTCTAATTGCAGTCTCTTATATTGTCATTTATTTTGGTAAATTGAGATAACCATATGATGACTTATCGCAATGCAGTAATTCTATTAACATAGAACTTTCTAATTTCTCCGCTTATTTTATTATTATTTTCCAGAAAAAAATAAGAGACCAAAATCGCAATCATTTTGGTTTTGATTTTGCTTTCCTTTAAGAAAACAATTGTAATTTCATTCTTCAAAAAATAATATTGATTTTCGTTTTATATCTTTGAAATTTCGACTACGATGGCATTCATCTTATTATGTGCAGGTCTGATGATTCTAAGGAGATTATAAAAGACAAAATTCATTTGTTAAAATTCTATATATAATTAAGGTAATGAATATTTCGAATGAATATTTATACATATGTATACATGAGTGTTTAAAAATATTCCGACGATGTAAAATCTTTCAGTAAAAATATTAAATATCTTTCAGCACAAAGTGAAAACACTGAAATTCCATTTATTATGGGGCATGGTTATAAAATTAAGAAGCTCTGAAAGTTTGCTTTAAATCCTTAAATACCAAAAACCAAAACTTCAAAATACTTAATCAAAAAAAAGTTGATAAAGATGATCTTTTCAACACATATGAGATTTTTAAAAAAATGACACACAAAATTTCTTTCTAATAGTATTTTATTTACAATAAATTTTAACAAGGCAAAATATGTACAATTAAACATTAATTATTAGAAAAAAGGGCAAAAAATATTACTAATTTTCTACTGTATCTTTATAAGAATAAGAAATATGGTTGAATTTAAAATATGTTAAACAGAAACATCACGAAGAAGGAGATGTAATAGTCAAAATGTTGTTGTGCTTTTATGTCTGTTGTAATCTATCACTTTTAATACTGTTACCAGCATTTTAAATATAATATACTTCAAATTTCATGTAATTACGAATATTAAATTAACATTGAAAAAATTTTACAATAAAATTTGGAAATAAGAGAAAACTTGTCCATTAAGAATCAGATGAATTGTTAAAAAAAAAAGCTTCATTTCTCCAACCTTGAATTTTGATTTACTTTTAGATGAATATACTAAAAAGTGAAGGAACAGAAAATGAAATAAGGCATTTTACATAACCTTCTCTTTGCGTCTTTATTTTAATCGAATCTCTAATTTCATCAAAATTTCTGCTGACTAAATCTTTTAATCTCAATAAATATGATGAAATAGCAAGTGATACGTTTTCAATACATTTTAAGTGATTCTTTTGCAGTAATATCGTTAAAAAGTGAAAAAAAGAACTGTTTTTGTGGAAAGCACAGAACTAATACAGCTATAAATTATAAATATATTACAAATCTATTGTGTTTCTTGAGATTACAAAAAAAAATCATACAACATGAATTAAAGATACATTGTATTCTCATTTATAATGAAGTAGGAAGAAATGGAAATGGAGATAAAATGGCAGTTTATTACATATTTCAATGAATACAGGTCAATGATACCCAAAACTATTGAAATGAATTTTTTAATTGCTATGATATTTCAACTTATAATTGCATTAAATTATTCAAAGTTATTCTACGCTATTGCATGCGAAAAATGATTTTTTAATATGTAATGTGAAAATAAGTCAACTAGTCAGAATCGTCATTCAAAAACTATTCTGTGATTCAATGAAAACACCAAAATCAAATTCCAAGCTATTTTCAAATGCCAAAAATAAATGGAGTTATTAATTATTTAGTAATTTTGCAGTGAAAATGATTAAAGTTATTTTAATGTAGAGGATTGTTTCAAAATAGTTAATGAATAGTTAAATCTAGCATTTTACTTCTAATACAAGTATTATTGACCTTGTTCTAAAATGTGAAGTTTTTTTATAATAAATCTAAATTTTTCTCATTTTTTAAAGACTTATGTTATTGCTATTCCCCAAAAAGATAAAGAAGCAAAACAGATGATTTTTCGTTCAAAAGCAACAAATATAAATATAAAATAATAAGATGACATTTTTAGAACAATTATTACCAGGAATCTAAATAAAAAATTAAACTTTTGTTTAAAAAAATGGATACGAAAATAATTTTGTTAGGGTTTAAAAGCAACAAATATAAAATAATAAGATGGCATTTTTAGAACAATTATTGCCAAGAATCAAAATAAAAAAATTAAACTTTTGTTTAAAAAAATGGATACGAAAATAATTTTGTTAGGGTTCAAAAGCAACAAATATAAAATAATAAGATGGCATTTTTAGAACAATTATTGCCAAGAATCAAAATAAAAAAATTAAACTTTTGTTTAAAAAAATGGATACGAAAATAATTTTGTTAGGGTTCAAAAGCAACAAATATAAAATAATAAGATGGCATTTTTAGAACAATTATTGCCAAGAATCAAAATAAAAAAATTAAACTTTTGTTTAAAAAAATGGATACGAAAATAATTTTGTTAGAGGATCCACTTACAGGAGAATTCTAATTTATGCAATTACCAAAAAAAAAACCAATAGTGTGCATCTCTATTTATTTTATACAATGGAATTAAATAAATTTGCTATAATTTGTGTCACATTGCCACAATTTTTGTAAGTTTTTCTATGGAAAATACGATCCTTATTTATGAGTGCTCTATATGCTTGTCTATCAACTTCTTAAATTGTTTTCTGTGTTGAACCTATTAAAGTGAAAATTACAGTAATTCAATATTTAAAATATCTCTTCCTCTTTTTAATGTGAATAAAAGTGCACAACACACACTTACGGAATGGAGTAGAAGTACGGAGCTGTGTTAAAGCCATACAAATGACTTCCATCTAAATCAAAAATCATCTATTGAAAGACACTTTGGGGTGATTTGGTGATTCTCACTTTTCTAAGTGGCAAGCATATAATTAAATGAAAACATCTAATTATTATAAAATTTATGAACAATAATCTTTATATATTTATTAGGCTTATAAATCATATGATTTATAAGAAAAGAATTTCTTAATAACCTGCAATATAGTTTATTAGTATATTTATTAAAAAGTTGCACAAAAAAGTGCTTTCCAATTTAACATAAAACTAAAATTTCTAAAGACTTTTTTTATTATTATTTAGAGTATATATAATATTTATTTCAAAATTTAAATAATATAACATTTGTATGAAAGTTTCATTTTCATACAAAACTTTGAAAAGTTAATTATTAACGCAAAAAGAAAAATTCGGAATCAGTTTTTGTTTTACAGTTCAATTGATTTTAATTATACCAGTTTTTAATGGAATAATATTTTTAATTTTAAAAAAGTTGTATAGATAGAGAGAATGTGTGTAAATTCTTACAATGCACACTTGAGTGAAATAACAATTGAAATAACATTGTAGTACAACGTTTCTAGAATTGTATTATTTGCTTAGATAAGTTGATAAGATAAGTTGCTTAGATAAGTTAAATTGATAAGATAAGTTAAGTTGCTTATATAAGTTATTACTGTACAAAATTATCTGCTTCTTAATTATACATCCTTATATATTTTTTAATGTGAGACACGTGGTAATGTTGCAATATAAAGTATATTATTGTGCAGTCTTTTTATGGAATTAGAATTTTAAATATTTATTTCGTTTGTCTCTTTTTATTCTGTTTAAAAAATAAATGTTTTATTATCTATGAATTGCATGAAATTGTGAACAATTATTTATATGCTGGTAGCTTTGATGGAAAAGTGATATGTAACTGTAGTTCTTTTGATCCCATAAGAGTTGATGCGTCTAGTAACAAGATAAAGTGATAAATTTGTTTTTAGTGAAAAAAGTCTATCGCTACGTATGAAAAATTGCTACAACTTTTTAAAAGTTATTTTAAATTGTCTTTGATCTTCTAAACGAGTGACATCGCACTTATCACGTAGGAAAGCAGACTTATGAAATGTATTCTGAATAACACATCATTTAGTATTTACAATCATAATATTTATATAATTATATTTTTTCGGAAAATCAAAATAGGAACTTAAATCTATGATCTATTTTAATCAGGAAGCGATGAAACTACCTCAAATATACTAAAAAGAAAAAAGTGAACTGTTATGGACATTTAACTATAGAATAAAGGAATACTTAGAAGATTATATTTTGTTTTTCATTATTTTGAAAAAACAATATCATTATATCAAAACTTTTATCAGAAACAATTAATATTATCCCAAATAAAAATGTCTGAATATTATAAATCCCAAAAGAAGCTAAAAGCATTCCAATATATTATCGTCACTTACATACAATTTGAAACAAACTTTGTTCTAAATGTAGTAATTTATTTACAAAAATTGCTCTTGATTTTTTTTAATGTTACAATATTATGAGAAAGAGGAAAATCAAGTGATTATCCTTAATTTAATTTAAGAAACTTTAAAAGTTTTTCTAAGACCTTCTCACTCCTTAATACTTGATAGTAATCTTCTGCAATAAATGATTTCAGTCTTTAATAACGTTAAATAATTCTTTGAAAAAGAATACAAAACAGTTTTTTTTTCTTTTTTTTGTAGATTTTGAATATAGAAATCATATCCTATCATATTTACACAATTTACATGATTCAAAATGCAAATGTAAACCATTAGTTTTAAAATTACTATTAACATATGGAAAATATCCCGATTTTATACATTTTAGATACTATATATATATTAATTTCTTGATTTGTGCAAGCAACAAATGCAAAACTAAAATATTTTCCAGCGTTCCGACCACCTTGTTCAGATAATATATAGCTCAATATTATTGCATCAATTATTATATGATTATCAATATAACAAGATATAATGACTAATTTTGGTTATAATAGATAATTTATACAGCAAAACTATTATTGATATAGTAATATAAAATATTTATATGCTCTTCTACAAATATTTCTTCTTGAATGCTTTTTAAAAACTGAATATTTCTATAATCTAGAATATTTTTTGTTTTGAAATTTCAATACGAAGCAAATAAAGTTTTGATTTTACTCCTGAATTGCAAATATAATTTTCTACCTCAGTTTTCAGTACATTACTAATTTTATTTTAAATGCAATGTTGCTCTTTTTGCATATATTAATATTCATATAATAAACTTGTGAACCTACTCTTTTTTTTTTGTGCTTTAACATTAAAATATGGAGCATCATGAATTTAATACTGCAGTAATTAGTGATTTAAATTTGTTTGTAGTTGATTGAGGCAAGAATTTCCTATAATCTTTACTGCATCAATTGTCTTTAAAAACAATTTTTCCATTCATTAAGTATTAATTTTTTTTCTCAAACGAACCATTTTACTCTTACAGTCAAAATCCAATCCCTTTCATACATTTTTGCATTCATTTCATGTATTTCTTCAATTACGTCTTCATATAAAAATCTATTTATTTTGTCTGAAATTGAAATGATTTTTTAGGAAGAGAAATAATTATCTAGTGCCAAATAGGAAAATCACATTCCCAATAAATATTAATCTCAAAAAGAACATTTTTATGCAGAGGAGTGGCACTGTTTTGATTAAAAAAATCATTTTAAAGAGAACAATGAATCAAAGAAATATTTCTATGTATAACGTTGAACTCCAAGAAAGATTGTGAGGATAAGTAATGCAGATATGATTGCAAAAGCAGGCCGGCAGATGGCACCACTTCCTGTATTGCATCCATTTTCTTTACAACAAGTTACGCAGTCGTACTCATCTCGACTCCGATCACAATGATCGAGACCCAGACCTGACGCTTGTGATGCATCTCTTAAAGAACAAGGTGCAAGTGCGCATGTTTTGCGGATCCAAGCTTCCTCCCCCTCTGTAAGAGAGAGTTTCCAAAATTAATTAGCTTCAAAAAATTACATTAAATAAACACAGACGCATAAATAAAAGTTTGCATAATTATGGAGCAATTACTTCAAACTATTTCATTTAACATGGGAAGAAAAGTATTTTATATTCACCAGATAAAAGCCAGTTCACTTGTCATCAAAATATGGGGAAAGATACACAGCAATAAATTTTTACTAGTTATTTACTTTAATACAATACGTACTACTTACTTCTATCCTAATTAAGTAATCATTACTTTCAACGGTTCTTCTTATAGGTCATCTTAATACCTATACTTTTTTACATATGACTTTTTTCTGAGAATAATAGTTTTGCATTTAAGCGCGGAAACTGATATTTCACTTCCATTCCATACCTCCTGCTCTCTAACAATTTTGAGTCCTCAAATTCTGATTGAATATATATATATATATATATATATATATATATATATATATATATATATATATATATATATATATATATATGAAATTTTTAACACTTATTCCTTTCTATATCTCAGTGCTTAGTTGGAATTCTAAAAATTTCACTTAGATTTAAAAGAACAAAAAAATGTTTTTCCGAATTTCTGCTTTTTAAAACTCATTCCTAACCTAATTAACTGACTTTAGCATTCGATATCGATCGTTCACCTTTGTCATCTATGGCACATAGTGCACCACATTTGTCATCTCGTAATTTTGCCATGCACGATATACTTTTACCACGGCGGCCCAAGAACCGTTTACAAAATTAGCCGTTTCGGAAATGCTTCCACCTGAAAGCCAATGATTATGCCTTTTTGGACGTCGGATAAATCGCTCCGTTTCTGCATGACTATAAGAACGGAAATGTTTTCCGAATGCCTTTAACATACTTTATATATCCACCAAATTTGCTTCGAACACGTGCCTTCTGCGATTGGCTATTTAAAGCTGACGTCAAAAGTAGGCGGTGGTCACATTAATATGACTGGACTGTGTATTTGCTTTCCGTATAACTTCATTATTTATTTTATTTTTTACGTTATTGATTTCCAGTACAATTTTGAAACACCACTGACGCTACAACAAAACAGAAACCATATTAAAAAAAAAAACGTGTTAATAAAGGAAACTAGGCAAATAACTTACTTAATTTAAGAATCCTCGTCATGCAGCTATCATATGCTTGATCCTCTGGACATGGTAACAAGTATTCATCTGTACATTGGTCAGACTTTCTCACTTCACACTGATAGCATTTCAGTTTCTCAAGCGTGCATTCTGTAAAAAGCAAAACGATCAATATATTACTCAAGATCTTAATTCCCATTTATAGCATTTCATGATAAAGTGAATTTAAAAAATCCTCTCGACAAGAATGAGGACCGAGATAGATTTCATATAAACTCAGTTAATACTTCCTGATTCTTCCAAATAAAATCAATGAAGTATTGCACACTGAAGATACCTTAAATAACGAATTTATTGCTAACGTATAATTCAGCATATATTGAAAAATAAATGATAAAAAGGATCTGAAATGCCATATTTAAGTAAATAAATAATTATATTCAAATGCATTCAAAATAGCTAAAACACTTTCAGATTCTGAAATTTTCTAAAGTTAAATCATTTTTACATGATCTTGCAATAAAGATTTCTTCTCCTTTATTTTTATTTAATTACTTTTCTTCAAGCTATTTAAGTTTAGTTCATGTGCATTTAATCATAATTTCAAATTAAGGAAAGAAAGTAAGATTAGAAACTTTATTGCTTTATTTATTTAAATGTGGCAACACAGATCAAGTTAAAAATAATCGAAATGAGGGATTAAAATCACTTTCACACTAAAACAAAACAATTACAGCTATCTAAATACTTTTAATTCAAAAGTTGTTCGTCTTAAAAAGATATCAATGCTTCTAACTTGATTTTTTTAAAGTAAAAAAGTTATGTGGATATTAAAACTCCAGCCGCACCAACCCTCCTTTGATTCGTAGATTAGTCATGTATGAATTATCTTTTTACAACATATCAAGGAAGGTTAAAATCTAATCTCAACATTACTATAATTACCGTGTCTGCTTTACTGCTGTGTGCGTGTGTGTGTGTGTGTGTGTGTGTGTGTGTGTGTGTGTGTGTGTGTGTGTGTGTGTGTGTGTGTGTGTGTGTGTGTGTGTGTGTGTGTGTGTGTGTGTGTGTGTGTGTGTGTGTGTGTGTGTGTGTGTTATAAATACATATCCTCAGAAATTTTACCACAGTATCAGAAGAACCATTGCTATATGTTGCCTTCTTATATGGAATCTACCTAAAAAAAATGTAGATCAAGAATGAAGGCTGTAAAAAAAAACTAAACCTTCTTCATATAAGCTACACAAATGTTGAAGTAATAAACGCTTTACTCCTGTTTTGAAAAAGGAATCGTGCATTTGACTTTTCACTCATTTCTTGATATACTGCAGTTCTAAAACTCTAATTGGTAAAAATTTAACTTTTGAATAATTACAGAACTTAATTATCAAATAATCGATTGATTCTAAACAAATTTTAGAACCAAATTAACCTTTGACTATAATTTAATATGCACGACCAGAGTTTTTCTATATCTTCGTAAGAATTCAGGTTCGAGATACGTTTTAATATTCTTTTTTATAAATAGATTAAATGTGGAACAGATAATCGTGTTTGTGCTAAGTAACCAGTTATATGTAGAACTCGGTATAGTATGAAGAATTTTCACAATAAATAACTGTATAAGGAGTATTTATTGTAAAGACAGCTATAAAAGGAAATAAAAATAAAAGTTTACAAAAGTTCGCCATATGGATTGTGCATTCTAACTGCAACAGCCAATGAATCTATGAACACAATGAATGACATAAGAATCTTTCTAAACTTCCTTATTAAAGTCTATTATCAAAAAATATTAAAATTTAATCCTAAACTCCTGAATATTAAACTTTCTTATTAAAATCTATTAGCAAAAAATATTAAAGTTTAATCCTAAACTCCTGAATATTAAACTTTCTTATTAAAATCTATTAGCAAAAAATATTAAAGTTTAATCCTAAACTCCTGAATATTAAACTTTCTCTTAAAATCTATTATCAAAAAATATTAAAGTTTAATCCTAAACTCCTGAATATTAAACTTTCTTATTAAAATCTATTATCAAAAAATATTAAAATTTAAATTAAAAACTCCTTAATATTAAAGTCTATTATTAAAATGATCGAAATTTGAAACTACTTAGTGTATTTTGATCATAGTCTATTGCTTTTATGACTTGCCTATTTGTGTTCAAAAATTATTTTATGTTTTGCAATACAATTATAAAATTGCATTGATTAAGAATAATTTTTATAATTTTCTCTCAACTCAGAATGGTACAAATGTTTTACTACTAAGCAATCTGGTTTAAACCATAGAAATAAATAGTTCTTAATAAATTTCCTTTAATTACCCTGTAGATAATTTTACTTTCTTTCATATAATGTTATCCAATGCATCATTATAAGATTGTTTTCAATGAAAGATACAATATATAGATGGTCGTTTAGTTGTTACAAAATAATCATAGATCGTTTGCTCATATGAAGTGATGAATATAGAAAACAATCCAGTGTACCACCACTTATTTCCCAATAGCCCATTTTAGTAAATGAATGCTGAGATTGTGTCCTCTAGTATTGTCTAAAAGATAAAACCTTTAACAAGCTTTTTTTTCATGTTCGGTTTTTTTTTTAATGATTTTTTTAATATTTTTGAATATAGAATTTTGTAACTTACTTTTCATTCGCTTCTTGTTACACTAAAGTTCTGAAAATTTCACACTTGCGTGTTTCAGATGACAAAATTAGATTTTAATGTATAAAATATTATCTTAATTGAATGTTCATTCCATAAGAATGATACCATCTGGTAAATAATTTGTAAAGAGAATTATTTTGTGATCTCATTATATACGTATATAAACCCTGTATGTATATAATAAAGGATGTTTTTAAAGATGAATTCAAAAATAAAAAAGGGGAAATTTTTTTTTAAAAATCCTTTTAAAAAGATGTTACACATGTCTGGTAAAGAATTTGTACAAAGGTGTTTTTATGATTCCATAATATATATATATATATATAATAACTGATATTTTTAAAGATTAATTCAAGAATAAAAATGGGAAAATTTTTAAAAAGTGTTTTTAAAAACATGTTTGCTCTAATGTTCTATTGTTAATAACTACTAAGAGAAGAAAGTAATTTTTTAATCAAAAATATGGACTTACAAAATAGTAAATTTGGGTGATGTTGACAGAAATCCTCAACTCAAAGTTGAAATTTTTATCTCATTTTATGAAAAGCTAGGGATATTTTTTTGAATACGATCAATTTATTAGTATCGCTTCAAATTTCTTACAAGTAGGATAATGAACATGCATGTGAGCGCCTAGCATTCTTCGAGCAGAATCCAACACCATTTTGCGTTCAAGATGCCTATCTATACGTTTCGTAAAGTGGGATTAAAATGTTTAAAAAACAATCAAGCATCCACTGACACGTGACATATGATCAATCATCCGCAAGTGACGTAGAAGCTATGTATAATCACCGCAAGTTAAGCAAAAAGACAGGTTTACAACTCTCAGATTCACGCTTTGGAATAAACGGGGAAGGGAAGGGTCTCAGTTGATTTTTTTCGTCTCAAGAAACAGCAGTTAACTAGGTTTTGTACTGCGAAACATTGGGAAAAATTCCTTATACTGCTTCATGATAATGCAAAACAATATGTTTCAGTTCAAAACATCAGATAAAAAGCTTTTTGCTGGAAGATGTTCAATCATTTCTCTCCTTTCCTCTCCTCCAATATTCCAGACCTCTCACCTTGTGAACATCGCTCCTTCCAATATCTGAATACTTTCCAGAATGATATGTAATTAGGCATTGATAACGAAAGAAAAATGACTCTGAGTAAATGGCTATCGGCAAAATTATAAATCAGAAAGGTATCCAAAATTTTGTTGTTCGTTTCAGTGAGTTTTTCACTTTCAAAATTAATCTTATTTTTTAAAAATTAATTGCGCAAAAATAAGATTAATTACAAAATTAATCTTATTTAACTTGCAAAATTAATTTTTATTTCAAAATTAATCTTGCATTCTAAACAAACCTTTTATTTTTATTTTTTATATAAAATGTTTTGTTCTTTTTCCGATATGCATTGTGGTTTGATTTCCTGACTGTGTGCTTTATAGTAATTCATATTTGTATGATTTTGTCCTAGCACAGATGTTTTTGTTTAAAAAAAATAAATTTCTATTTTTTTAATATAATGGCATACCCAGGGCATCAAAGAGGATATATATATCGCCTCATGAGAGATAATGGAAACAAAACATCAGAGCATAAAATTCAGAAAAAAAGACACATAAAGAAATGATCGAAGTCTTATGCTCTAAAAAAGAAACTGGATTATCTTTCTTTTGCTTTTTTCCAAGACTATTGTTCTTCTAAATGTGAATACATTTACAACCAAAGCACCAGTTTAATTAATTAAAAGATAAATAATAAATAATGTATAGAAAAGACTTTATTTAAATAATTCTTATCACAATAATCAGGAATCTGCTAAGAAGGGAGTCATTTCCAATTTATTTAATTCCAAATAAAGGATAGCAGATTTCAGTAATAAAATTTTCCTTGGATTGTTGTTACATTATTTGAACTCTAGATTGAAAACGTGACACAAAGGCAATATTACTTTTGTAACTTTGTAAATGTGTTTCCTATCTTTTTCTAACACGTATCCGTCATACGTCTTCCACTATATTGATCCAAAGAACTTATGTTTTTGAAACCAGAAACTTAGGAGAAAATTATGCAAAAAATTATATATATGAAAGAAATTTCAAATATATATATATATATATATATATATATATATATATATATATATATATATATATATATATATATATATATATATATATATATATATATATATATATATATATATATATATATATATATATATATATATATGCATCTTTAAATAAAGTTTCTACATGCAAGAAAATTTCAGAGATGGTGAACAAGAAGGTTTTAATAACAGCTTAAGAATTTTCAGATGTTCTTGATATTCTTTTTGAAAAGTTGAATTTTTGCGTTTTCTATGGATATATTAAAAAAAGTAAGAAAAGTAATTTATATAAATTTTATATTTATAAAAAAATACTGGTTTTTTTATATAAATCTATGTTTAAATATTATTATCTATAGCTATGTAATTGAATGCTCGTTCGTTTATTTGTTTGAACCTTAAACAATTCCACACCAGTTCGAAACGAAACCTAGCACAGCTTCTTGGCACTTAAAAGAATTAATTGTGTTATAAAAAATGAACCTAAATACCAATGCACTTCTAAAGAGAGATAAATGAATATTGAATGATTTTACGTTTTTCCGACATAATTTCATATCATGTCATATCACAAATATTAGTTTTTCATCTTCTCAGAATTTTAAGAAAATTAGCTTTTTAGTGACATAAATTTCATTTCCCCCTGACTTTTTTTCTAATTTTAATATTTTTTTTAATTTAATTTAAACATAATTCTCAAAAATACCTTCCCCTCTATCCTAATATTTAATTACATCTATCATTTGCATGATTTTGCCAATATTAAAATTAAATTTTTGACTTATATTTTCCCTTTTTGCTTTAATTTCTTAGCAATTATCAGTATGCTAATGTAATTTTCGCCTTTAAATAACCCTTTTAAAACTGCCACCCAATTTTTGGTTGCATTTATTGAAGTTTTAAATGCATCAAATTTAGGAGCATTTTATTCTTAATTTTCCATAACTAAAAATAATTATAATGCCAGATCATGCATCTAATGCATAAAACAATGTTCCATTATGGCTCTATTTAATGTTTCCGATGCACAATCTTAATAATTTTTTACTTTGTTACATACGTAGTCTAGAGAATGTATTGTAATCCTTAAAAAATTCGAAAGGGAAATTTGGACGAATCTCCACGTTTGTGAACCAGTTTCCTCTAAAAGTCACCAGGAAGATACAAAACCGTGCTAACAATTAAAAAAATATTTTTATTGAAAAAATTTCCTTAGTTTTATAGATTAATCATTGCTAATTAAGGTTTCGAAATTTTTTTTAGAATAAATGAGCATTTTTACTGAAATAAAATGAAACATATTTTTGGCAAAAGCATCAATAGAAGGAAATTTTCATTGTATTCATTTTAAGTATCCAAGTTCTTTTATTCACCTGTCTTGAATGCATATTATTTTTCTGTCAAAAAGGATTTCTAATATTTTGTTAAACCCAAAAATGCCGGAAGTATCAGTAAATTGCAATGTTTCCTCACCATAACTGTATTCTTTTGTTGGAAATGCAGTCAATTATAGAGTCCAGGGATGAAATGAGGAGAGTGATTTCTTGAAAAATTGTCCAACAACTGTAAAAGAAGCTGTGGAAAGAAATATAGCACGTTTAAGTGATGTTGCGTAGCAACGGCTTTTGCACGAACTTCTTCAGAACTTTAGGGAGAAAATCGATTTATACTCTAAGAAATTAAGTTATACGATCGTGGATTCGTGTATATTTGATTTTGGTCTCGCAATTCAATCCAAAAATAGCCTATTCTATGAGGTTTTGCAGTCAAGAACTTGCATCATTGTTAATAATAGGGAAAATGCCTTTCTTTTTCCTCAAAAATTACAAATATGTATTTAAATACTGTTACATTATTGATATTTTATTCCGAATAAGAAATATGCATATATTTATATTGAAAGTAATAAGATAAAACCGTGCCATGATTCCAATTGCTATCCCGTTTCTCCCCATTAATTTCTTCATAGGAATGATATATTATCAGTGGTTCTTCACCCTGAATTTTCAGAGAAATCGAAAAAATATATTTCACTGCACATTTATAGGAAAAAGCCATAACAAAACTCCCTAACCGCAATCATTGTACCAATTTTCGAAAAATTTTATTTCATATGATAAATTATGATCCCGAAATGTATCAAAAAAGGGCACCTGACCCTCAGAGCCAGGTATATTGGTTATATTTGATTTTAGATATATCGGATCGTTTAGATATAATTTCATTCCAATGATTTCATCAAAGCCTTGCTATTTTAATTGTCTTACTTAAATTATGTTCATTATGTACATAATCTTTTCAAATGGAGACAATCCCATAGCATCATAGCGCTATTAAAAACGTAAATAAAATAATAACTTAATAAAAACTAACCTATCTTTTAAATTTCGAATTATTTTAATTTCACTCTTTTATTTGTTTTACAAATACATAGATATTACAATTAACCTAATAAAACAATAATCTATCTTTTAAATTTCGTATTATTTTAATTTCACTCGTTTATTTTTTTTATAAACTACATAGATATTACAATCCTTCTTCAACTTTCAACAATGAAAGAAAATTCTATCATTCAATATTTGATGGAGCAATAAAAATGGTTTGAATTTCAGGACATCAATATAATCTATTGTTGAAGAATAGGAAAAATAATATTTTTTTTTTTCTAATTGCCAAAATTTAGAAAACATTCCCATAACTATTAAACTGATATCACTAAAAATATTTTATTTAACTTGAATCATTTTTTTATTCATTGTGGCAGCTCTAAATGATGCCAAGTGTGCCTCTTATGCCAAGTGTGGTGGCTCTAAATGATGCCAAGTGTAGTAGTTCTAAATGAAATGATGAGGTTTGTTGAGAGCCAGCACGCACGTACACTCATCTAAATAAAATTAAAGATTTAGATGGTGAGCGAATAGTTAGTCTTAGAAGGCGGCTAACAGTAATTAATTTGTAATTAATAGAATCCTTTAAACTCCTTTAATATAGGTCAAGTATTCTTCACTAATTCATTTCTGGAATTTATCACGCATGTCTCAAAAAGTTAAAAGACATGATACGCCTCTAAAGCATACGTTAAGGCGTAATTTCACATATTGCTTAAGCTGAAATCTGTTAGGTACCTGTGAATAAGTATGAAACGTTTTATCGCAAAAGGATATTCGAATATTTATGGAGTAATAACTGATTTCATGATTTGAAGGATAATTTGTACTTGATTGCTGAATTTTTATGACAACTATGTAGAGAAAGCTTTCACCTTTCAATCGCTTTATCCTTTAAAGGGCCATTTTTTCTAGTCATGGTATATTAAAATAATTTTAGGATTGAGATTGGTTTAATAAAAGTGATTCATTTAACTTATTAGATAAATTTAATTTTATTAATTAATTAGCAGCAAATCAAAACACGGCCTTTTGTGTGAGATAAGGAACTGAAGCATCTCAGTTTCTTCTGTCTTACTGAAAAATGCCTCATAACTTATCCCAATCTATATAACTTCATTCGAATGTTGATAAATTTGATGGAAAGCATACTTCCCATGGCCCTTGAAAGAGTTAACATATTATAGTAACTGTTAAAAGTAATTCAATAATTTGTATAAGCTATATATGTTATTTTATTCTGGTTCCTTCATTCATGTTAATATATCACCCTTTTAGATTGCTATCTTTCCCAAGCACATTAGTACGTGTTAAGAATGTTAAAAGAACCTAAAATCGTAATATTTTTTCCAAAGCACATTCTGATCTTCCGGCGTTGAAGAATATTCTACCCAAGGGTGCTTTTCGATGCTTTTGGAACTTTAGTTAGTTTCCGTTTTGAAGGCATAAATCGTATGAACAAATAATAAGTTTAGAATTAAAGTGTCCTTCCAAATGTTTATAATTACTTTAGTTACTGAAATTTGTATTATATTTTAAGTCTTTGCACATGTTTTTTTTCTTTCTGTTATCGACTGTAAAATGTTATCAAACAAAAAGCAGATCCATTGATTTGCACCTAGACTATTCATATAGAGTCATTATTTAAGTAAATTAAATTCAACAAAATAAATAATAATGAATTTCCTACGTTTTGCTTCCTCGTATATAAAGCCTGCAAACTATTTCAATCGTCAAAAAATTCAAGCTCAAAGCTCTTATTAATCTACATGTTGTTGATATACTTGAGTCCGAAAAATAAATCTTTATTATTTTATTATTGTTGTTTTGTCTTATTGTTATTATTATTATTTTCTAGTCTGATGGCACGTGAATACGGCAACCTAAAAATAGAACAAGTTAGATAAAAAAAATATTATGTAACTTTCACACAAAAATTGTGAATACATATCAAATTTTGGACAGAATTGCTGATGGAAAATCTATCGATCCTTGCCTGTTAATGTGTGGGCTATAATTCATAAACGAAACATGATAAATGGATGAAATTTGGATATATACAAAGTTTTATCACTAGAATTATAGAATTACATCAGAATTTTTAACAAAAATCCCAAAATATTGGATATCTAATGTTATGCTAATTCATGCGTTTATAAACTCGATAACTCTAAAACAAAATAAATTAAATTTGATATGTGTACTTGCCACTGAAATTGTTAATTTGCTCCAACTTTTGGATCTAATTAGTTTAAGAAGAAAGGTCCGAAATATATAATAACTATACAAATGATATATAATAATGATATATACTTACATAATATATGAAAATACAATATATATATATATATATATATATATATATATATATATATATATATATATATATATATATATATATATATATTATGAAAGATTTTCTCCAGTCTTAGCGGCTTAGTTTCACTTTTGATATTATGAAGTGCTATACGCGTCACAATAATGCGAGAAACAAGAATATCCTTGAATAGATAAACCCAATTAAAGATATGTAGGCCTAACAAAACTTTCAGTAAGAATTGAAGAAATATTTTAATGAAGACTAAAAATGAGATAAAGGTCTTCAGCTTAAGAGACAATCAATTACTTCCAAAATTTCGTTGGATTAATTTTATTTAAGCATGAGAATATTTTAATTGTGATTGTTAAATTAAACTTAGAAATTATGTTTCTAGAGTGCAGGATTGAATTAATAGTGTCAGTTGCTAATTAAACCAATTAATTTTTTAATTTATCAATGAAAAGCGGAAACTCTTAACGCTACGAAACATTTGTGGAGAAATTATCATTTGTTTAAAAAAGGTAATTTGCAATAACCGATACCAATGCAGTATTTTTGTCATTAATCTCTATAGTGATTCGAAGTGAGCAGTGGACTATACTTATACTTAACTTAACTATATACACTCCTTTTGAGGTGAGTAGTTCATATAATGCATGGCTGATTGCGGTATTGCATTGCTGTTGGCTTTGTTAAGCCTTACAAACTGAAGTTGTTTACAGCTTCTGCGGGGGTTGGGGAGGCGATGCGGGTTAACGTTCTAAAGAACCTCTGAAAGACTCGACCGAAAGGGCGTGTAAAGGGGTTGCCTTAATTTTAAGATTGCCAAGTTTGGCGTTAAGCTATATTCGCGTGAACACTCTACTTGATACAGAGTAACTGTTAGAGAGAAATGACGTTATTTAATTTTTTGAATGAAAGCCGAAGCCTCATATAGAAAAAAAAATGATCAATTATTCAGATTCAACATATCATAGAAAGAATGGCAAAATGTAACTAGGTTGATTAGACAAGAATATTTGATGATGCAAAAAAGAACTGCATTACACATAGCAATATCAAAACGGTTTAATCCTGTAAATCCTCAGCAGAATGCAAAATGGTTGTTGCAAGATTTGTAATCAGCAATTTTGATATAGCAATGGGCGAAATGATTTTGTAGCATTAACCTTCAGATTTTGAGATTGATGAAATCTAAAATATCCATTTAATGAGAGCATTTTGAGAAATGAACCAAAAAGGGCATTCTCCTTTGTAAAATCTTTAATTATAATCCTTTCACCCTCCATTGGGATTTCTTATTCTTGTCTTCGATCATCAGCAATAAAATGAATTGACGAACATGCGGAGAAATGATTGTATAAGAGAAAGAGTCGATCTAAAAGGTGATTAGATAATCTATGGATTAACTTCCCTAGGAGAATATAACTCTATTGATCTAATGTCGTAACATTTGTACTAGCTTGTTTGTAGAGATAAGAAAAGCGTTAATATCTGTTGTATACGACGTCCGCACCATGGAAATAACAAGACTTTAGCAATCACAGACCAATACACACGATGCTATTAAGAACCCTGTTGCAAATACTTCCAAAATCAATATAGAAATGACATTTGATAGTTGTTTATTCCAGATTATTATGAATTAAATTACAATTTTACAATGCTATCGTTTCGTGTTAAGTAGATCTATACCCGGGGGTTATTGGTTTACTATCGCAAGACGAAAAAAAAAAAAAAAATAGATAAATGATTGCAATGAAATAAGTTATAAAAACAAATTTTTAACGTAGTTTGTTAAAATTATGATTCAAGTTGACAAATAATGCACTAGTTTCGCTTATATTAAAATCTAGTTCAAAATTAAGATAAAGAGAAAGGGGCTTTGCACTATTATTGTTTTAAGCAGCAAAAAAATTATTTGGAAGTTATATTATGAAATAGTTTATAACTAATTTTAATGTTGTATTTAGAATATTATGAGCTCTTTTGCTACACAAGAAAATAAAAATTCAAGGATCAAAAAAAAAAACCGAACACATATATATAATTATTAATTACATTCGCTCTATGTTATTCAAGATGATATAAAAAATTTATTATTCTGAATGAATGCATAATGCTTTTTCATTCACTTAACATATGATCACTGAAGTATGCTGTTAAAAAGCATTGATAGCTAAACATATTTAATTGTCTTTTAGCAGTGCTTGACCTTGGAAAAGTTTCAGTTTTATTTTAAATTTCCTGCCAAAGAAGGATGTCCACAGCATCAAAGTATATAATTGAAAAAAACTCAGAACTGAAAAAAAAAATTCTATACTTTTACGGTCAAGGTTATCATTATCAAATTATTATCATGAATTGCAACATCTTTGCAAAATCATCTTATTATGGATTGCATCATCTATCAGCATCAACTTTGATAACAATCTTTATTCTAATTAAATAATTATAAACTTAGAAATTGCTTTTTAAAACTATTTAATGTTACTATATAAAATATGAGCTTTTGAGCGAATTCTATTCTAATTCAGTCTGTCCTTATTTTACAGCTTTCAGTTATTTTAAGGGCAAAATAAAATTACATTTTTAATAATGTAATGTATTTTATGCTTAAATGAATATTTTTCTGCAAAATATAAATGAATATCTTTCTTCAAAATTTCATTTGTCTTTGATAATGTAAAATACTACTAGCTGTAATAAACCAGTTAATATATCAGCTTTATTAAAAGCAATTTATTTCATTTTAATTTAATTTTCAATTAGGAAATAAATATGTTTTATCTCCCTCAAAATTCTTATTCTATTCTATCACAGGATTTATTAACTTTACAAAATAAATTTTAAAAATACGTGCTATTTTATTTGAATTTGAGTAAAGTTCATTATTTTAGAAGATTTTTTTTCACTACAAGAACTTAGAAGAGTCTCTATTTTATTCAAAATTTATTCCTATCTCTTTCTTAAAAATAAGTAAACTTGGTAAAATTTTCAGTCGCAGAAATCTGCATCTTTCACTTATATTAAATAAGAGTTTGAATTGCAAATACAGAACTTAACCCTTTAAAGGGCCATTTTTTTCTAATCATATGATGTTAAAATATTTTTAGGCTTGAAATTAGAATAAGAAAAGGATTCATTTAGCTTATTAGATAAATTTAATTTGATTCATTAATTAATTTGGTAAATTAATAATTAAGTGACAAATCAAGACACATCATTTTGTGTGAGATAAAGAACTGAAGCATCTAAGTTTCTGTCTTTCTAAAAAAATTTGTCAGAACTTATGCCAACCTACATAATTTCATACAAAAATTAATAAATTTGGTGGGAAGCATACTTCCCACGGCCTTAGAAAGGGTAATAAAAGCTCACTATTTTTCTATTTAAATTAAATAAAAGAAACTATTTATTATTCTATACAAATTTTACTATAAAAATTCTTTTTTTAACAATTTTTTTTTCAGGAACATATAATTCCATAATAAAGATGCTCTTGCAATTTAATAGCTGTTTTAAATATGCTGATAAAAAGATGAGTGAGAAGTAAAATTGAATTAACCAAATTATAAATTCTTTTTATTTTTCAAAGAATAAGAAATCAATAAATCATTAACTTTTACTATGATTTTTTTTAATTAATTTGCCTAAAATATTTATTTTAGCATTGAGTCTACTCTGATAACAGTAGCTTCAAAATTCGTGTTTCTACAAACTGTAATTTTTATTTTGCCTTTTTAACAATTATTTACCTTTTATTTGCCTTTTTAACATTTAAACAAGGAAAAACAAACTGAAAAAAATATCTATTTTTTTATCGTATATAAAATTTTAACTTACTTAGATTGAATTTAACTAATCTGAAAATTATGCAAAAGTAAAATATAAGTTTAAGATATTATTTAAAATTTGCAAGTCGAATAAATTTATGCATTGTCTGGATGAAAGGGAAAAGAAACTGAATTATTTAAGTTCTTTCGTGTGTAGTCAGCTGAAATTTTCTTTTAGATATCAAGCTTTTAATTTTATTATTCAAATTTTTCAAATCGAAGATATAGAATAAGTATTTTTATAAAGCATATTTAGTATTTTTAATTCATCGTCAAGTATTTTTATTTTTAACCTTTTTCTTTGAATGAAATATCGGATTTTACTAATTTATTCCTTTTTGTCTTGGTAGAATACATCAAATAGGAATAAATGTTAATTATTATCGAAATTCTCTTTTATTTTCATGTTTTATAGAATTATTATATGTATTTGTATAGATGGAGAAAAAATTTGGTGCAGTAATATTCATAGGTAATATATACTGCATTTAAAACAAATGAAAAAAATATTTAACGATTATTTTAACATCAAAATCAAAACTAATTATCTAAAGAAACCTCTACTCACCAACACCAAGCATTAAAGGTAACAGAAAAACCAAGTCGAAAGCATAAATATAGAGGAATCGCATCACGCACGTTTCCAAGCGAAACAAAACAAATTTCAAATATCTGTCTCTTTTTCAAGTAGATGATGAATGCACAACTGTAGAAAATGATTTATAATCATGCAACTCGGCAATTTTAAAGACAAAATTCACCAAAGAATAGGAAATGGGCAGTGATTACATGAATGTGGTCCCGAACTTCACAGAAGCATGAGCTTTTATCGATTCCTTCCTCGGATGGAGATTCGGACGAGATGAAGAAAAGGGATCGGATGTGGCCGTGCACACGAGCGCCGTCTTGCGCTCGGTAGTTTGCTTCATAAATATTTTATATGCGTCTTGTGGCTTGAAGTTAGAAAGGTTTTTTTTTCATAAGATTTGTCTTATGCAGGTATAAGGAGTCTAAAGGTAGAAGTAAGATTTCAAGTTGTGGTTAATAGCGTTTAAAAACTTTGTGAATGATTTTTTGACATAAAATTTTAATTTTTTTAATCTTTTAAATAGCTATGAAGTTTTGTCGGCTTTATTTTTATTTTAAATTTAAATAAAAAAAATTTACAAATTTATGTAATTTTAAATTTTAATTGATTTTTTTATGGGAAATAAAAATTATTTTAAAAAAAATCATAATAATATGAACTATTTCAAATTAAAAGAGAGATTTTTTAACTTCATTTGTGTATACCCCCTCCCAAGAAAAGGAGGGGGAGCATAAACTTTATTAGATAAATATTATGCCATTCATTATTTATGAAAGCTAAATTGAAATTTCATTTTTTATATTTAATCTAAAATTTAAATTAAATGTTAGAACATATATCGAGCTCTTAATTTCAGTTTCAAGGCAAAGATCTGTACAAAATTTAATTACAAATTAAAAAATATTAATTAAATAGTTTGGTTTAATTTTTTTTTTTTTTTTTTTTTTTTTTTTTTTTTTTTTTACGTATTTGCACTTCTGTACCTTATGCTATAGGTTATTTCAAAAGTACAATTTATCAAATAATAAATAATTTTAAGAATTCTGTCATGAATTTTTAATTGTGTATTATATTTTTTAATGAGAAAGACAAATTACTAACAGGTTACCCGCCCCGTAAAAAAATGAGAGAAAAGTAAATGGTTGTCATCAAGACATTATTGAAGTGGGAACTATGGTTGAGTCCTTATGGGCATCGTAGGCTAAGTACAACCTTTCTGTAGGAAGTTGATCCCGCCATCGGTGGACAGAAAACTTCGCCATAGGGAAATGAGAACCAACTACCACACATCTCTATATTTGAAATATCTCCTAACTTCTCAGAAAAAAGATTAAATAAATAATGGCATGAATAAAAATTGATAATTTTTTGCATGTATAGAAATAATATGCAAATCGCATGAGCAAATAAAATTGTAGATTTTTTAGGCAATTATTTAGTGAAAAAAAATGGCAAACTGAGTCACGGATTTTGGATACCTTAAACCCAATACCAAAAGAGCCGCGGTGGCCTAGTGGTAAAATCTCGGCTTTGCAACCGGAGAATAGTCCTAGTGTTGCTTTAAAAAGGGACGTTAATATAACTAAACTAAACGGTAGCATTAAAAAAAGATTTTAATAAGATTTCTAGACTATGTGGGGGAAGGAAAAATAACAAGAAATCTATCAGAGTTTCTAAAATATCAATATAAATTACTGAACAAAATAAATGTTATTCGGAAATTGCAATTTCAAATATACAATTAAATAAAATATTTGATACATTTTTTTTTCTTAAATTATTTTTTTTTTTATAATTTGTGGACAGCTATGTTACTATAAACAGACTTTAGAGATTACTTTGAATCGCATAGTAATGACGGTTTATATATGTCTGAGCATATGGTAGTATAAAAATAAGGTATCAGAAATATCACCACACCATGTAAATGTTTTAATGGTAATTGCATATTAATATATGTTTCATTGGTCAAAGTGATCACTACGAGCTGTAAATACAAGAAATCACATGGCTGGTGCATGAATTTCCGAATATTCGACAGAATTCAGAAAATATCTTAGACTTTTACAGCAGCTATTGCAATGTATGCAGACTTGTTCCTCGGTGATATTAATAGAGATAATGTGCATCATTGGCATGATATGCTGACAGAAAATGTCATGAATTTATGATAGATCAGCTAAGATTGATTTTGAAATGTATGTAATGTATCTTATTCATTCTAATTTAAACATGAAAAATATATGTTATCATTTTATATTTTGTTTAAATAATTATATCGCCTAGTAGAAATAAAGTTCTTTTTTATATTATATAAAATTTATGAAATTCAGTTAATTTTTTTTTAATTGCAAAAGCCTTAATCTTTAGCAATTGATTATTGTTTTATTTCCTTGAATGAACTTCACTGCAATATGTTTATGTTCTACTTCAAATAAGTAGCTTCATCATACAAATTCGATTGCAAACAGCATCTGATGCAAATCAAAAAAATTCACAAAGTAAGAATTCAATGCTTTCTTTATTTACGATGTAGAAAATTCTTTTGAAACCTTAGTACAACTTTTTATATAATTTTAATGATCTTTTAATCGCGTTCTTTTAATGTAATTGTTCTTGTTTTTCATTACCATATTGACTAATGCTAAAGAACATTGATTTCCGAAATTTCTGTAATTTGGCACAGTTTATTTTAGTATAAAATTTGCTTATTACCCCATTCAGAAACAGCTTGGCATCAATTAGAGAATTTTTCGGTTTCAATTGGGAACACTTGTAGCTGAAGATTGCAATAACCAAGCCTTCTGAGTAGTTCGTGGCTCTCCTGAAACTTTGTAGTTCAGTAGAATTGTGCTTTAGCTTGAAAAAAACAATACATAACAGCAATTTTATTGCTTTAACTTCTTTGGATGGCTATCCAAAAGAAGTCTCTACTTTTGATATTGTATACCGGATCGATTAAAGGAAAAGAAAGTTGAAACATATAGTTTTTCATGTTTAAATAAAAACCTATTTGCATGAAAGAAAAGGTTTAATTAGAAATTTTTAAGAATTAAAAAGATCTACAAAATGAACTGTTGAACTTTAAAATAGCTTAATTAAAACAAGAGTATATATTTTTTAATTTAAAACCTTGTCCGAATTTGTGGAGAGAAAAATATCTTATTCTAAATATACTGTTTTATAATTTCAAACATTATTGAAATAGTAAGCAAAACTGAAGAAAAGAATTGAATTATATATCTAAGAAAATTTGAAGTTCAAAAATATTTTTCTGAAGAAGCCAACAAATCTTTAATTGAAAATTTTAGTTACCATTAATCCCGACGGATCAGCTGATCATCATAGACAGCTAATATTAAATTAAAAAATGCATAGATAAAATGTTAAAATCGGGCTTCGAGGTGCACTAAAACACTATTATAATTACTTGACTCGTAATGATGATTTGAAATTTCTTGTCTGTAAATCAGATAAATAAGTCTGAATACGTATGCCTACCTTAAATGAAATCTTAATTCAGTAAAAGAGATCAGCTTTGAGATGTCTCATGACAAAAATCTCATGAAGGAATTTAAAAATGTAATATATGCAAAATGTGATTAACAAGAAGAGATGGATATTAGTACAAATTCGGGAAAGTGATTAAATTTTTATGTATTTCAGTCTTTTTAATGTCAGAAGGTTGCGTGTTCAAATCACGTCCGGGCCAACAATGTAGCGGAGTGATATGAGCGAGAATAGAACCTGGAACCTTGTGGTTCAGAGTCAAGTAACATGACCACAATACAAAAGCACTTTCTCGGGTAGCGTAGCTGTTAACTGGCTTATAAGCTTTTCACCACAACATCGTATATTTAAAAAATTGATTTTTGAACGATGCTATTAATTAAAAATATAGAGAGAGATCACAGTTTCGAACCAAATTTAACTGACGCATGAAATAAATGAAAACAAGTAGATCCATACCGAAACAAAACCTTTTGAATGAAAGTTATCATTAATAAAACATCAATACAATAATAAATCATCTCAACAATAATAAATCTTAAAAATTGCCATTATAAATTATTACTCATTATTTACTGAAGTATATATATTTGTATTGTAGCGCATAAATTTTATTTATAAATATAATTAAATAATAAAAGTTTAAATGTTTAATTCTTTGATTATAAACTCTCCATTTGGGATGCATTCATTTTTAATCGGAAAATACTTTTGACATGGCTGATATTTGTTATTATTATTTACATGATAAAAATTTGAAAAATATGAAAACTATTGTATTATAAGGATAGGATGGCTGAAATTAAAAAGAACAATAGCAATTCAACTTTCACTACCGGGACTGTCTTTTAAAAAAATAGATTTTAAATTCCAAATCTAATTAAAGATTCAAGTAAATGGCTTTAAAAGGAGAAAATAAGCTTTGGTTTAACGCTAACTTTAACACTGTTGGGGAAAATAAAATGAAGAATTGTTTATTGACACCAACTTTTAACTAACGAAAAATAATTAATATCTTTTTTAACTTTATTTTTAAAATCATTTTAAGTTAACTGCCCTTATTTTCTATTTCCTTTTTTAAGAGTGAGAAATGAAATTTAATCTAAATATAACGACCTACGTTTTGCAAAAAAATGTGAGAAATCTTAAATTTAAAAGAACCAGGGGAGACGAGAGATTTATTGGTTCCACGACTTAAAGTGAAACAGTGGTATTGTGGAGAAGCATGACAGAAAAGAAGAAAATTTCAGAAAGGAGTTTTAAAATAATAATATGGTTGAATGTTGGTTTATGAAGGCTTATATCCATCAACGATTTGGTACACTAGTATACGAAAGATCAGCCAACGAAGTGAAAACCAAAAATATGTTTTTCCGACTCAGAGTTGTCTGAAAATGTGCAGTTTCGTCAAACTCTCGAGTTCAAATTTTTTGACAATCACAATGCTTTCTCATCATATACCAGAAATAAAATTCTTTATTTGATTTGATTTTGAGCAGAATTGCTGTGATAAAGATATTCTAGTTTTTTTACTACTTTATAACTCTTGTTAAATCAAGTTATTATCTTTCATTCTTTTTCAGTTTTTCAGCATTGTTTCTCAGAATATCCATGTGCCCTTTTCAGTTCACCACTTCGGCTTCTTTTCAAAACTTACTTCGCATTTCTTGAAGCATACTGTATTGTGTATATATATTTGGATTACTGAATATATTAAAAGGAAAGTTCATGCAGTTTTTCTTGGTAGTAAAAATTTACAACTCGTGGTTGGAAAATTTCTTTCAGTGACACTTTTTTCTATACTAAGAGCTCATTAGAAGCTTTTATATCAAGGTTTTTTTTTTTTATCAAGATTGAATAATTATAAACCACGTGCTAAAAAATTTTATTTCTCCTCATCTAAAAGCTGAATAAACGAAGTAGATTTAGCTGTTAGAAAGCGGATAATTTACTCTGTTTTGATGGTTTCAAAGACTTTACCTATCAAAATACTAAAGAAGACAGTCAAATTTGAGAGCTGATTGAAGAAAAATTTCTCTATTACAACAACATATAAACCTTTGGATGTATCCCTATTAACATAAGATATTTTACGGCATCTCTACAATGTTGTACGACATTCTGAATGCCGGCCAAAGTCCTGTAGATATCTTAACAATGTTGTTGGGCATTTTGTGCTAATTGAGATATGTGATTTTGAAAGTTTTTTTACCAATGACAATGACTACATATCCTGTTTATTTAAGTACTCTAAAAAACTTTAGGAAATAAATCACATGAGAATTAAAAGAACATAGGTCAACCCACTTTCTTTTGAGAAAATAAAAGGGAGCAAAATTGTTTAGGTTTAGTATATTTTATTTTCATAGGGAAGAACTTTTAAGAATTTTTAAGGTGAAAAATTTTAAAAATATGGTTTCTGGAAGTGTTAAAATATTTTTCGACAACTAAGAAACTAATTTTATTTGGAACAATACGCAAAATGAGTTTCGTGAATTGTATTTTGTCAATTGATATGTACACTTGCTTCATATCCTAAATTTAAGATTAGAAGTATAAATAAAAAGAACTGATTTCACTTTTTGTGCTTGCATCAAGCAGTAATTTTTAGAAGCGATATTTTCAAATAAATTATATTAATGCAGAGACATGGTATAATTCTTAGAGACATGGTGAAATGGGATGAAGAAGTTGAGAATCGCCAGATTTTTTAGACAGAACCAGCAGACAACCACTAGATGACAATGTTTGAATAATCGAACATATTTCGTCAATGACATTTGGAAGAATATAATTACAATGCAAAAATGGACAGAAATTTTATTTTTCATTGCTTTATTTTTTAAAATATATACTGACACATTTTGTAATAATTTAATAATAGAATCTCAGAAATTGGTAAAAATTTGTTTGATCTGCGTAAAGCATGAATATTTTGTTTCAATATCTTACTTTTGTAAATGCAATATTTATGATTCAAACCGGCTTTTATTCACAAATTCAAAAATACATTTTTTTTTGTATAGATAAGCAAAAAATTAATTTATTGCTTTAAATATCACTCAATTCTCTACAGACAGTATAAATAAAATCAATAATCAATGCAATCAGTCAGCAGATGATGTGATGGTGAAGACAAAAGATAAAATGAAAATATAATTGCATGCAATCTTTTGATCTTAATTTTAAAAAAAAATTCGTCTGATCATATCATATATAATTTTCAGAAAACAAATACATTTTTTATTGCCTATAGACTATAACAATTTGTAATCGTCAAAAAATTCGAAAAAGACTTTGAACAGTTTCCATGTTTCAGACCACCCTGAATCAGAAGACATAAAAGTATGAAATTATGTCTGTCTGTCTATAAACACGGTAACTTAAAAAACGCTTTACTCTAAATGGATGAAATTTGCTACATGGATTTAACACCAAATCTGCAGTTTTTTTCCCAAAGTTTGAATAAAATATATTCATAATTTTTTTTTCTATTTCTCTAATCACCTGAATTTCTAATTAAAATATTATAATGTTAAGAATTTGTCAGTAATTCAGAAATATAGTGGTTAATTTAATATATAAATTAAAATTTGTTTTTATATCTCAATTGCTATTATTATTTCTAACGAATACTATTATTTACAAATTACAAAACTATCTCGACAAATGAGATTGTAACTACGTACGTTCACAGGAGAGGAATAATATCTTGGTCGAAAGTATTTTGAGGCATGCGCTCAAGAATCATATGAATAATAACAGTTAAGCTCTAAAAATTATTTTTATAGTGACAAAATTTTAAAATTTTCAAATGGCAATACGAATTTTTTTTCGTGTTTTCCGTAGCAAAATGCAACAAATGACGTTCGAACGGTACCTTTAGCACGAAATTCACCAGCTGTAGACAGACTAATAAGAAAAGAGAAAATAATCAATAACAGCAGTGAAATAATAACAACAACAAAACATTTTAATGTGTTTCACAAATTTTCTATTTGACCTACTTCAACCACGATAACACTTCAGATTTCACGTCTCTGTTAGGCACACTACAAATGTTTTTCTTTTCATTTTATTAGGTTTCTGTGAACGGCATGATAGTTACAGTCTTATATATCGGTAGGTGATTTTATAATCACCCTGCCAATACGTACATTGTATCTTCAGTGATTTAGTAAATTTTAAATCTATTACTTTACTCGAAGGATCACGAGGAATTTTATATGCCTTTAGTGATAAAAAAATAAAGTTTTATCCAAAATTCAAAATTACAATATTTTTCTTTCTTTAATTTAAATTTTCTTTTCTGTAAAATATATTTTTAGCTGAAGTTTATTGGAGAAAAAGTTCTTGCACATCATGTATTCTCATAAAAACTTTTTACATTGAATTCCTGGAGTATGTTTTTCATGAATCGAACCAATTTATTCTAGATTTCCAATGTTTGAGCCCTTTGAAAATTTTATTCCTTTCGAGCAAAGGTATATAGTTTGTATAATGAATAAATAAAATTGATGTAGAATCTCATTAGAAAAATCCAGAATAGAAATATTTAAATGCTGAAGTTGAACTGAAATTCTTATATTTTGTGAATATTTCAGAAGCAGTATTTAAATTGCAAAATATCCACTTTCAATTTTATATCATTTTAAATAATCTTTAATTGCAATAGCTTGTGTTAATAGAATCTTTGTAAAATTATAATTTCCCTATTTTCAATCTCTACTAATAAACAAAATGAGTGTATAAATATGTTTTTCTCTATTGCCCTCTACAGACTAGACCATTTGTACCCTGTCAAACCTGACACATATGTACTTTGGAGGGTTGGAATATGCACTTCGAAACGATATATTTGCGATCTTATGTATAATTTTAGTTAATAAAAAAATAATTGAAATTTGGTTTTGTCGCCGTTAGCTTTTGAATATATTACAGAGCAAAACTGATTTTTACACTGTCTTAAAAATAAGCTTTGCATTAAAACTAATTTTTGTCGCGTATTTTTTAAAAATTTTAAATCAGTTGTTAAAAATATTTTAAGCATATTTTACAACAATATTATTCTTAAATTGAAAAGTAAATCTTTATCATTTTTGCTTGTAATACTTCATCATGGCTTTTTTTTCCAGTGTTGATCAGAATATAAAAATTCACTTATTTCTCCATGTTCAAAATTTTTTATGAAATGTGAAATTTAAAATGAAAATTGAAATTTAGTTTCAAAATAGTAATTTAAACATATGGGGCATTAAAAGGTGAAATAAATGTATCAGTGAAACGGACGAAGGGGGTGGGGTGAGAGGGATCATTAAAGCTGTAAATGATTTGAGTAAGCATAATACTTTTGACATGATTTATATACAATAAAAGTTTAAATGGAAATTTAAATTTTTGTAAGTTGTTTTCTTTTTCTTTTACTTTTTTTCTATCTTATTTATTTATTGTTTTCTTATTTTCGAACATTAATTAATTTTATTTTACATAAATAAACGACAAACTGAAACATTTTATGAAAAATCGAAGATATTTTAAATTAGTTCAAAGAATCGAAGGTATCAACAAATGTATTCGGATCACTTCGGGTAAACCAAATTATGCCATGTTGAAGCTGCAGGAAGTGTAATTATTCAAGAAATTTTGCTTTTTTAATCAAATATAACATCCTAATTTATTTCACTAAATTAAGATTTACATTGCTGTTTATTGAGATAAAAGTAAATAGTTTTGATAGTGATGATAAATATTTAAAAGAAAATAGAGTTTTCACAATTTGCTTATTTTGTTCTTCATTACGTGATTTGATTCTTGCATGAGCAAATTATGTAAATATTCGAGCAGAATCTTTTAAATCTGCCTTGATATTATTTCAGCAAAATAAACCTCACATAGATTGTTGCAAACGTTAAAGTCCTTTTTTTTTTTTTTTTTTTACTACCCTCTGTACCATCTACACGCACGTTATTTTGAAATTCGTGAATGGCAACTACTACTCCAAATAAAAAGATCCCTTATTTTTGTATTTTTTTTAATTAATGTTTGTAAATAATATGTTCCACTATGCAATTTTTTTATAAGTCAGTTATTATATAATCAATTATTTTAATATAGAATAAATAATCTATATTATTCAAAATGTCGTCAGATATACAGAAAAATGTAGAAGACGAACAGCTGGTTGTGAAATATAGTGACTTATTGAAAGAGACCAGTTCTGAACTGTGTTCTGCTACTTCTAAAAGGACACATGTTTGTGATTTTTGCTTTAAGGGATTTTTAAACAGAAGTTCTCTCCAGTGCCATTTACTGACACACACTGGCGAGAAACCTCACGTTTGTCAAGTATGCAAAAAAGGTTTTACGCAAAAAAGTAGTTTGCAAACGCATAGTTTAATACATATAGGCATGAAACCTCATGTCTGTGAGGTGTGTTCACGTTCATTTACTGACAAAAGTACCTTGAGGAAACATTATCTTATTCATTCAGGTGAAAGACCCCATGTTTGTGATGTTTGTCAAAGAGGATTTGTTCAAAAAAGTACATTGCTAAAGCATTATATGACTCACACTGGAGATAAACCACATGCATGTGAAACTTGTGGCCGAAAATTTGCACAGAAATTCAGCCTTCAGACTCATTATTTAACCCATATGAAAGAAAAACCATTTGAATGTCCCTTATGCAATAAAAAATTTACTTCAAAATGCAAATTGGGTCGACACGAAAAAACACATTCTAATGGTCATCTTTTTCTTTGTACAATTTGCAACAAAAGTTTTAAGGCTAGGGTTAGTTTAGAAAAACACATACATACAAATGCATTTGACTAAACTAATACTTTATTGTGAAAATGCAATATAGGTTTCAAAGGGAAGGGAAAACTTAAAAGACATTATAAGAGGCATCAATGATGATTTAAAAATTGTTTCATTAAGAAGATTTACATTCAAAATTTTTTTATTGTACATGATATGAATTTTCTATTTTAAATGCTAAGCATGTTTATTTGGGTGAAAATTAAGAAGGAATGTCACATTGACGTTATAAATACATTTAAGGTGATTTGATATTTTAAATAATTTTTATTTGTTTGAAATGTGATAAATATTTTATTCTGTTTGATTTTTTTTTCAAAGGGAATGGTTTATATGATATATAAATTTTCTTTTGTTATCTTTGTGACTATATATGTTTGTAAAGTATCAAACAGAAAACACTAAATACTTGAATGAAACATTCATATATTTTTCAAGTTGTGAAAATTTGTTACTGTATAGCAAATTGCATCTGTATTGTTTTAATTTTTAAAATCATACTGCATCATTTATGTTTTTGTTTTTTTTCCTTTGATATGTTATTTGATATCAAACACTGAAAGTATGTCATTCTAAATAAGTTGAAAATATCTATTTAGAATAACATATTGAAGAATATTTAAAATCTTCAGTAATTAAATATGAAAGATCTTAGCAATCTTAATTATTTCTTATTTTTATAATAAGAAAAAAAACTGAATGTATTATATTTATGGCAATTGAAGTTATGTTTTAAATTGTTATAATCTTTGAATTTTAATTCACTTGTTATTAATTAATGTTATTTGTTATTATATTAAATGTTTATTTAGTAGAAAAATAAGAATTTAAAATTTATACATTGTGTTCATTTTAATGGAAAGACTATTTATTGTTTTCAAACTTTTACTTAATTTGTTTCGTGTTTTTAATTACGGAATTTTATAATCAATTTTCACTATCTTTCTGCAGTGCTAGAGTTTTGAAATTTTGTGCACTTACATTATTTTTGATTTTTGGAACTTGTTTATTAGCTAACCAATTAATCTGATTAAATACAGACCTATCATTTGACATCACACAGTAAGGTTATTGAAGAAATAATGTTTAAGATTTGATAATATTTATAATAATGAATTTTAAATTAAAGACTGAAAAATGATTGTTAAAATAAGAAGATATTTTATTTTTCTTTAACATGCTAATAAAAGTACAGATGTTTAAATATTGAATTTACATTTTAAATATCTAATTCTTTTATTTTTACTTTCATTGTAATTTATCATATAATTGTTTCATTTTAACTATATTGTTACATTTCATTTAAATTTGCCATCTCAAAATGAAAAAAAGAAACATACTGAGCAAAATACATAATTTACCTTTGGTGCTAAAAGAACCATTTTTTAAAAATTTTGATTTCCTAAATCTTAGTTTTTTTCTTTATTTTTTTTGTCTTTTCCTCTGTCTGTTGCCTTTCATATTTTTTTTTAACTGAAAAAAAAAATTAAGCTATTTTGCTGTAAATTTATATAAATAATTCAGATTTCATAGAATTTAAAGATATGCCTGTGCAAACTTAAATTAAAATTTTTCAAAAAAAAAAAAAATGAATAATAAACATCAGTAGTTATATTATTTGAATTTGTGATGTTTGCTGCTGTAATGAACATAAATTAAAAATTTTCCCTTCTTTATTTTAGCAGTTTTTATAAGTAAATGTTATTTTTTCCACTTTAAAATTTTACTGATGAAAGTATAATCCTTGTTCTTAACTTATGAAGAGTATTTGATAACTCATTTCTGAATTATGTTAGCATACATTTTTAGATGTGCATTATACAACTTTTAGTTTCTTCTATTTCATAAAATTCTGTTAATATTTGTGAATGACATTCACTGATTGACCAATGGATTTTTACAATAATAATTTAACCAATACCATTATTTTTAATACTTTGCCAATATTTTATTATAATTAATATCTTGTAATTTCTGAAGTAATGCTCAATATACATTTGCTAGCAGTTAAATGTTTCAAATTAATATTCTCAATAAAAGGTCATATTCTACTAAATTCATTTAATTACCTGCGTAGCATATGATATGCTGGTTTAAATTTTTTAAAAACATTTATTTGTGATGTTTTGAATGTTTTTTAATCAATATATGCATACATATAGTTTGTTCATTAGAATAAATTTAATAATCTTGTTAAAAATTTACTGAATAATTATTTATCAAATGTACAGTTTTATAAAGAAAGAAAATGAAAAGCAGGCACTTTCTTATTGATAAATTTTTCATTAATTGTTTAATAATAAGAAATGCTATATAAATCAAAATGGTTAAAGATAAGAATTTGAATATATAAAATAGCTTGTTTATATTTACATGTGATATAATTGGCATTTTATATGATTATAATCGTTGCATATATTATTGTTGCAGATTTTATTATAATTGTTGACAAATATTGTTGTTTTCTTGGCTTTTTACTATTCACATCATTTACAATTAATATAAACTCAGTTGAAAAATTCAGATACAAAAAGAGTATCAAAAGTCATTAAATCAGCTAACATAGAAGAGTCATATTGCAAAGTGTTCAGAATATACACATGGTATGACGTGGTAACTTGCAGATTTTATTGTATTTCCCACTATCTAAATGGCATATAATCATTCTCATTCCTCTCACATTTGCAAGAACATGTCTGATGTCATTTTTACTATGCAAAATGTGATTTATATTCTGAGCTTAAATAAATTAACTGGCAAAGAAATGTCATAAAATATGAAGGTAGCTGTGAAGCAACCTTGTGAATGCCATTCTTGTTTGAACATAAAATCTCGATTGTCAACCTATATTTGTATCCTGCCTTACATTTTCAACCTGTGCCCAGTGATATTGATTTCATCTAAGAAAAACATCTTGACATTTAATAAAACTCACTATGCTTTCCAGATATACATAGAAAACATTTACTGATAATGTAGGAAAATTTGACAATCTTCTCTTTCTAATATATGCAAAATGTATACCTACAATGAACATTTTGGGAGTTATATAAAACTGTAACAGCATAAACACTTCAAATGTGTCTTGTATTACAAAATAAAAATTTATATTTTACTCAGGATTTTGAATAATCCTGTCATCATTTGTATGCGTGATATTATGTCCCTGTTTGTAATGAATTCAAATCTTAAAATGTATTCATAAGCAGTTAAGTTTATAACTGCTTATGAATGATGTTTTTTTGGGATCTCTGAAGTAGTCCATATTATTGTTCATATATTAATCTGTTCAAATGTGTTTAAAAAATCACTATAAGATATACAGTGACTTTACTAGATCCAAATGCATATTTCTAAAGGGGGAAAAAAAATTGGAATTAAGGACCATTTGTGCAGCCCATCACATCTAATGATTAAAAGTTTTTCAAAAAATGCATCCATACTGTTGTGTCACAAGGCACACATTCCAAAGAGAAAGGAAAATTTATAAGCTTATGGTAATAACAAACCTGAGGTTGTTTTCATAATTAAAATATTTACAACTTTTTATGATATATGTAAATAAATACATGCACTATAGAGATGAAATACTAATCAAATTATTGAAATTAGTTTGCTGTATGAAGAATTTATCTTGTTTCATGTAACAGGTTTTTTTAATTATTATTATTATTATTAATTCATTTTCAGCATGTATATTATCAGAAACTTATAAACTACAATTTAAAATTTCTTCATATTTACATAAATGATGAATATTATGCGATTCCAATTGAATAGATAAAGAATTTACTTTGCATGAAGTTTTGTTATGGTGGTGATCATTTTAAATATATATAAAAGCATATGATTAAGAAGGATTTGAAATGCTTAATTTAAAATATATCTATAATAAATATTGTCTGTAAATTTTATTGAACACCTTGTCTACTTCTATGAACATCTGACAACAGTCAGTTTCATTTCCATTGTAATTAAATGAAATAAGAATTATCAATTCATTAAGATTTCAATTTAATTAAAAATTATTACATATAAATATATGCTGTAAAAATAATATGTATAATAATAATCTTTTATGTTATTTAAGGAATCAGAAATAAGAGCAATTATTAATTTTTATATAAATTTATTCTGTCTGTAAAATAGGTAACATTGCTATTCCATTTTTAAATGGAATTAAAATTTTAAAGATGTGCTGATAATTTTGCTTTCCTAATTTACTAATAAAGACGGTTACAGAATCATACGTATGCTATATATATGGCAACAAATAATAAAGATATCAGATAATAAAAATAGTGTAGTATTTATTATTGATATTAGAAAGAATGCATAAAGCTTTGAGGTTTTTTTTATTTTATAAGAATATTATGTACATATAATTTAGAACACTATACAATATGAACAAGGTTTCTGTTTCCCAATCAATTTAAGAACTTGAAAAGGTACCTGAAAAAAATATTAAGAAAATTAAAACAAAAGAAAATTTCCACAGTATTCTTAAAAGTAGAACAACAGATATAAATACAGGTGTGGAACAAAATAATACTGCACTTCAAATGAAAACACTGTGGAGTAAAGTAAAAATAATTGCACAATAAACTGAAAAAAATTTAAACAAAATGTGCCTATGAGATAAAAAATTATGGTAAATTATTAAATAAAGTTTTTTTTTTTTTTTTGCATGAAAAATATAACAAATTAGGCTATCATAGAGAATTCAAAATCACAGTCTAGATTCATAAATGACATAAAAAAAAGAAAGACATTTCAAAGAATATGAAACATATTAAAAATGTCAGTGCATTACTGATAACATAAAACATTTGTCAACATGGCATTGATAATTTGTATACAATGATAATTTGCATACAATGACATGCCTCTATACAGCACCTTCCTCATAGGAACGAAAGAGGGGGACAAGTTACCATGAATATCTTGGACATTTTGCCAGGCTCTCCGCAGAACACTCTATACACATTCAGTGAGTCCCCTCACTTGTTGGTTTAAATGGTAATGAGATAGCTAAGACAGCCTCAGCTGACATATTTCTCGGTGATGCAACACTAACTTATTTTGAAATCTCCTCTATCAAAAAAAATGGAGTCGAGTGCACTTGGGACAGTTCCACTTGCTCACCTTTGGTATTTTGGTAAGAGTCCTGGTTGGTGTCACCATCTGAATATCTCTAGAAAACATCAAACGGCTCTCTCTCTTGTTTTTTGAGTGGACACACTAAATTCCTCACCTCCCAACACGACCGAAGAATCTTTGCTGAATGTCCTTGGTGCAAGGCAGATCAAGCCTCTTCCAATCATATTCTTAAATGTTAACATTTTACTATTTTTAAGATTTTAAGGGATCCGCTATTGTTTTTGAACTCTTTTAGAGATCTTTGGTTTCATGGCAGTGGTATAGTGGCACTATACCACATGGGATCACAAACAACAACAATGACAATTCAATATCTTAGTGCCTGCTTCAGATAGAAAGATTATATATATGAGGGATGATCAAACAAATGAGGATGTTTTTATATTCAAGATGAATTTACAATAATCATAAATGTAAATTATGACTAATAATATTATCAGATAACCTACAACATTTACATATGTTACAATTTGTACATAAATTTAAAATCAGAGAAAAACTAATATCATAATTTGAACAAATATTCACCTACTAATGATTTTCACTTCCATTTTTCAGTTTCTCTGAAAGCAGTTTTAACAAGCAAATAAATCGCTGTTTGACCTAAAATACAAAATTAATAAAAATAAACTACATAATAATTATGAGTATTGCATCTACTAAGCATTTATTTTTATTTAACATAATTAGAAAGAGAATTCATAAACCTTTTATATGATTTTCGAGAGCGATTTTGTGACTTTTTCAGGGGTGTTTGTGGGACCCCAAAAAATCCCCTGAAACTTTTACGGACTTACTACCGACATTTTGGAGTTTCGAGAAGGCGGGGGGGGGGGGGAGAAATGAAAAATTACGATTATGAAGTATTGAATGACCTAATTATAAAAGTTCAATGAATTACTTTTTTTGCAAAATTAAGACCTTTGAACCCAGGTCACGTGATCGCACATCTGGTCGAACGAAGTCTCTCCCTTTATTTTCTGCCGCGCCTACTTGCCGAAAAGAATCCAGAAGAGAATGTCCGAGAACCGGGGGAATGAGTCATAACTCGCAATAAGGAAAGAACAAAAAAGAAGTTTTTTCCCCCTTTTCACGCATTATCACTGCCTTTGGAGAAAGAAAGGAAAAGTTTTCACCACACACACTGACCTTGCGTTTTCTGCTTTCAAAGCAAACAAAATTACCCAGATCAAAATAAATAATTCATTATTATTCCTACTTCCTTTTGAACGACGATCCCCGGAATTTCCGGGTATCGAAGTTCAAAATCCCCGGAATTCCGGGGTTTCCCCGGAGCACAAACACCCCTGCTTTTTTTTCAGTCAGCTTGGATGAGATGAACATTGATGAAGAGAATAATGATTAAAATAAAATGAGTTATTCATTTGTGTTCAAATGAATGCAATATTGTACAGTTTTACAAAAAAATTGTGCAAGTCTATTAAATTAAAGTGCTAGAACCTACAGCTAATTAAGTTTACATGGATATTAAATAATTAATTTTAAGCAAATGCATATTTTACATAATGGAAATAAATTTAAAACAACAAAATCTTTTGAAATATTTCAAAGTCAAAACTAAACCTTCCATTAATTTGAATATGCAAATTCCAATAACTTATTTTTACTACCAACATTTAACTATTCAAATATACTTTATTTCACAAGGAAATAAATTGTTTGAAAATTTTGTTTTTTAAATAATACATTAGAGGATGCAACAAAAATCATTAATTTAGATGCATATTATATAATCTTATATGAATACATGTGATCATTTTGCTTTAAAACCTTTCAAGTAACCTAAGATGTAATGCTGGAAACTTGAGGGTTACATCTCCTGCTCACTAATCCCAAGAATCACATTTGATTCTTTTGGCATCCCTATATGACCCCAGCTCATATTATTTGCTTGCAATATTGTTATGTATTTGCTATTAGTAATAAGAAATTGTATATGTATTCATCACTAATAATAAATTTTTTTTTAAATATAAGAGAAAGATTAAAAAAGGAAACCAATTTCTGCAATGGAAATTTTCTAGTAGCAGCACACATATATAATTCTAAAAATACTTATAAAATGAAAATTGAATTAAAACTGAATTTCTTTAGCCCTCGATTTTGATAAAATATATTTTACAAAAATGGTTTGACATAAAATTAATAATGAGATAATCACTGAACATGGTGAATATTATTAAGATTAATCAAATAATGTCAGTCAATTTTGATGAACTATATCTTATTGCAAAAATACCATTATACATTAATGATATATTGTTTTTATCATATTATCTTAAATTATACTTGAATAAGAATGATAGAACATTCTGAGTGATTAGCTATACTTCAAAGTAATGAAATTAATTGGTGATGAAAATTAGAGATGCTCCAATAGTTTGCAAACTTCACTTCAACTACAAAAATGCATAACACTTCTATTTCATTCATTTGAATTTGAGCTTTTATTGTCTTCACTACTCATTTTCAAATTAAATAAAAACTGCTCAACTTAAATTCATTTTTTTTTCATTCTATTTAAATATATATATATATATAAAAGCATTGCCTCAGAGTTTCTGCTGTAAGAATGTAAACAATTTAAAAATGAGAGTTGTCACAAAATGACAATTAACAAATTCAGTCTGATTCTGAACCTTCCTTCCTGAAGAAGTATTATACAAATACAAGTTGGCACAGAAAATTCACAATAGCTTAAATTACATAAATTAATTTTCATATAACATCTATATTATACCTTGATAGGTGTTATTGATCCTATTTCATCTGCTGATACACGGAAGGCACGCTTGTTAATTCCATATTTTTGACAATTGGAAATAATTAACTGGTCTTCCTCTCTGGTTAAAAAAATATATATATTATTTTATTTAAATGTTATAACACATTAAAAAAATTAAAAATACACTTGACAACTAACCGGTTTAAACAATGGAATTTAGATACATCTAAACAAAAGTTATAATTAACAACCCATAATCCAACTAAATTTGATTCTAATTAATATATATTTAGAATAAATCTAGTTAATTTTTTATTTTTTTTTCTTAAATGCTTCCTTGTTCATTTAAAAAAAATATGCACAGGATCTTACAATCTAGTTTCTATTCCAACTGGCAGGTTGTTAATTAAATATATATTTTCAACACTATTTTCATACAAATGTTTCGTAAAATTGGGCTTTAAACACTAAACTTTGATCAGTGAATGCATAATTATTGCATATAATGTGAAAATGGCATAACTTGTGTAATCCATCATAAATACTGCAACTGCAAATACAACTGGAAATTAAGAATGACAATAACAACACATTTCTTACGGCTTAAAAGCTATGGTAATAAAATTGAAGGGAAAGTGTATTAAAGTGCTTCCTACTGTTAAAAGTAGTTTAATTTTGTGTGATATTTCTTTACAGGAATTAGAAATTTAATAAATTAAAAACGGATCAAGTTTCAAGAAAATAAAAATAATTTACATTTTTAAAGACCTTTTGAGAAATACAGAATTTGCAAATCTCTATTATTAATAAATATGAATATGTGTGTGTTGGCACTCTTAAAGGGTAAAACATTGATCTACAGTTACTAAATCTGGTACTTGTGTACCTTGGTGGAAGGAAATGTGCTCCTTAGAATATTTTTTAAAAACTTTAACTGAAATTTTAATTAATTAAAAATTAAGCTGAGTTTTGGAGTTTTCCCACAATAACTTTTGAAAATATTATTGTGAAAAAATGATTTTTACACTGTTTCAAAATGTAATCATTTGGTTTAAAAATTATATGTGTTTTTACTAAATTTTAACAAAAACTCATATAAAAAAATACCCCCCCCCCTTTTTACTAACAATTAATTGCATTGTTAGCTTGAAATTCAAAACAGTTTCATTGCTTCATCAAATAATTAAATCTCATGATTTTTCTTCCATTGTTGAAAGCTAAGGAAGAGGGATTCTGTTTAACATTTATGTAGTTTACACAACAAATAAAAAAAATTAAAATACCATAAAATTTAGAAAACAGATGATTTATGCATATAATAGCTAATATAATCATAGCAAAATCATTATACTATGATTTCATTGAATTGGCCTCCATTAGAAAAGTTTATTTCCATAGACAATGAATTGAACATAAGACAGATTAGCACAGCTTTAATGTTTGTTAATTTGATGGAATCATGCTCATCAAGTTATATCTAAACGATTTATTTGAGAATATATATATATATATATATATATATATATATATATATATATATAACCAATATTCCTGGCAAATCAACTAGTTGCTTGAAGCAAATATTAAATAAATAAACAAGGAGAAATTAAAATTATTAATAAAACACTTCATAAATTTAATAAAAATAAATTTAACTGAAAATAATATTATTGCATATATTTTTCAACAATTTTTATAACACAATTAACTTAATAATAAATATTCTTTAGGAAAGTTTCAGAAAAATCAAAATAATTAAACAGTTATAGAACAAATAATTAAACACACGCACGCACACACACATATATAAGCCTTTCGGGGAAAACTAAGTACACTATCTCATAAATTTTAAAATAATTAAATAATGGAAACAAAATATTCAATAAACAACAAATAAAATTTAAACAGCATATGTGAGAAAATGTACTTACGTGCTCCAGTTTTTTTTAGATTTACCAGGCTTCTTTGAACGTACTTTATTTTTGCAAGTATTTAAATCTTTTTTTCTTTTTTCTTCTGAGCATATGATATCCCGAATTGTACTAAAATCAGATGGCAGACGCTTTTGTACTGAATTTGATGCAGGAGGCAAAACAGCATCTTCATTAATACCACAATAAAATTTTTGAATTGGTTCAAGAAGTTCATTGCATATAACATTGTCTTCATCTGAATCAGAACTCTCATCACCATGTGATGTGACAATCTGTAAACAAATGCAAAAAATCTTTAAATTTCAAATTTTACCAATGAGATAGTATTATGAAAACAGAATTAATCCTAGAAAATGAATATTGGAAGAATAACTTTGTATCAGTGATACAAAAACAATAAAATGATAATTAATGAATTAATAACTAGGTATATGATGAATTAAATTTGTTACATAAATAATAAAAACATTTACAAATTATAATCCCACCATTACAAATAGATGTACATATGCTTACAGGGATGGAATATATATGAAAGAAATAATTTATGAATTAAACTTTATTCATAGAAGAATGGACTACTATTGAATTTAACAGCACTATGTTTTTGATTTTGAGCAAATGTGTAGAAATCAGCTTTCAAGGAAACATGAAATCATTTCTGATGCAGAAGATTTTTTTATTACTGAAACCATGGCCGAATGAGATATTATTGCATAAAGTTTGGACACCAGATATCATCATAAATGCTCAATAATGTTATATAACAGCATAAAGGGATTAAGAAGATAAATATTACTTCATGATCGTTCATCTCAAACATACCTAATAATGTGGAATGAAGTGCCCAGACTTGAAAAAGCAGTTTAAGCAGAATGAATGATTGTCAACAATGCTACAATTATAATCCTTTATCATTCCTTTCAAGGTATACTGAAAGCTAGGACCATACCTAAATGTTGCATTCAATATAATCGGAAACTATTTATTTACTTCTCATCAGGTAAGAAACAGTCAAAGTAAACCTTCCTGGTAGATTGACAAAACATGAATGATTATTCATGAAATAAATTGTTGTTACGACCATTAAGCGTAGTTTCACTGAAAGCATATAATGAGATCTAAAAACAATTTACAAATTTTTTTCTGCCATTAATGTTTACAATCTGGAGTTTCATTGTGGCAGTTTTGGTTGAAACGGGCTTCTTGGAGATGACTATTCATATCAAATGTATCTGAATACTAATGATCTGTATTTTAAAACATTTCAATCATTACACATTTTCAATCATCACACAGTGTAATCTATTTTATAATATTGCACTTTACATTTATTGGTTTACAATCTATTTTTTTATGTGAAATTTCCTTTATGTGTTATTACATTAGGGAAAATTGTGCTTCTTGAGCACTCCAAAAAGGTATCCAATTTCACTAATGAAGTTGCTAATTGAGAGTTCAACTATCATACCTTTACTGAAATTTATCAGGTCTGATATTGCAGTAATTTATAGAGTATGAATTACAAATGTTAATCAGTTAGTTTGCTGGGAGATGCCGCTTATAATAAATTCTTCAGATATAACTTCCATGTCCATGGCACTATTAAATTGTTGAACATTAAAACTGCTTCATTTCAATAGTCTTACATATGTTCCATTTACTGTATTCTTGGGACTATCTAATGGGAATCAATCCTGTAACATTATAATGCAATCAAAAATGTAAATGTTCAATTCAACTAACTCACAATACTAACTTTTGTGATATTGCAACCTCACTTTTTAATTCATTTTGAAAAATGCATGGATAATAAAAAGAGGCACATGATTAAATATTTGTTAAAACACAGAAAATGTTTTGAATTTCTCGGCATCATAGTTATTTAGTATTGGAAATTTAGAATATATATATATATATATATATATTTGAAAACTTGCCAAAATTCAGGAAATGTTTTCACAACTATTAAATTGAATAAATCAAAAAGACAATTTTTAGAATTCTGAGATGGTATGAAATTTATTTATTTTTATGGTATAATATTTTCATAAGTTATCATGGGAAAAACTAAAATTCAGTTTAAAATTTTATTAGTTTAAAGAAATTCATTCAAGGCACACATTTTCACCTTCCGAGGATTATGTACCAAACTTTATAGCTCATGATTAATGTTTTTTATCTCTCTCTCTCTCACACACACACACATGCACAAAGCATAGACACACACAATTTTACTATTAATAGAGATAATGGTTGTCTGCAATAGTCATGATATAAATTGGGAAAAAAATGCATTTCTTTTTGTAGCTAGCAGATGATAAACCCAAGTACTTTATAGTGACACTCTACAAGCATAACACAAGGCCTTTTTTGTAAATATTAGAATCAATTTGTATCCTATTAGTATGTATCATAATCAGATGTATACTAAAAGAATACAGAATATTTATATATACATAAAAAAAAAAGAAGAAGAATTATGTCAATGCATCAGGAATCAATCCAGTTATGAAATCCTTGACACTGCATTTATTCTAAATTACACATATGAATTTGGTATCAGGCACTTCATAATTTATACATTTTGAATGCAGTATTTTGAGAATTTTAAACTAAAAATAACATTGGAAAATCATGGTTATTGTCATTGTTGATGCTCCTACTTTAAATAGTGATTGTAAAAAGGGGAGGGGTTAGAAAATCTCATGCAAGAAAGTGGAAATAAATTCAAAGAGCCATTTAATAATATACTATAATGTTGGATAGAAAGTAACTATATATTAGACTTTTCAGTTTTTTTATTATTTTATTTTAATAACTAATTTGTATGCAACATTCTGAAGTTTTCTAAATTTATTTAACTATAATCATAGTATTAATACTAATGACCTACTATAGAATCAATAATGGTAATATTTACAAATTTATTACTTTTAGTTATATTGTTAGATTGGTAACAAATAGAAATATACCAACTGACAAGAAGATATTTGGCTTTAACAAATAATGTGTAAAAGGTATTCAATTTTATTTCTTAAGGTTGAATAGATTTTACTAATTATGACAATGGTAATATCTTCAAGACATTAAAAGGAAGAAAATATAATGACAGTAGTTTTTCAGCAAATGAACATTCATTGATAATATAATAAAATTTTAAAAAGTCATAATAAAAACTCCACGAACAGGTAACTAAATATTTTAAATTCAAGTGATACATTAACATATCCCACTGCTAAACATATGTAAGAAATTGAAAATCAACAGTTATCTATTATTAATCCTAATTTAAAAGAATTTAATGATATTATGTTACGACTAAACAAAAACAACAATAAAATGCAAAGTGTTAAAAAAAAAAAAAAATGTTGCCATAATTGTTATGTTAGGTTACTGCAATAATCATCATCTCCATTAAATTGCAACAAAATTTTTGCAATAAAAATTTTAGAAATAATATTTTAGGAATAATATACTCATTGCCTGCTAACACTAACTTTCTGTGCAATATAGATTTAGATAGGTCTATCTGTAGATGGAATACAGAAGCAGGCATACTATATTTTTTTCTAATTTTCCTTTGATAATGTGCTGTATCCATTGCTTTTATGTTTTGAAATACTAAATGAAATTGATGAAACCATGACAGTCATGCATTCATGTCTTAGAAATAATCATCATTACAGATTATGAATGCTTTGTGAAACCTACTTCATATGGATGAGAGTATGGGTGAACTACAAGAAATACTTTTATGCAGAATCTTAAGAAAAGCAGAAATATCGAGTTTTACAATAAATATCAATTTTAGAAGTTGAAAATTTTATTAATTATCTCAGCATAACACTTATATGAAGCCTAATTGAAACTGAGAATGAACGTAACCAGAGATTAGATCCAATAATAATAATAATAAAAAAAGTAAAAACATGAAAGTTAATTTTAATATGTATCAGCAGCTTACAACCGATTGACAGCAGTCTTTTACTGTCGAAAAACACCCTCTTCAAGGATGAATAATAAGCTCACAAAATGTATATATATTATTTCTATTGTTAGCAATTCTTTTTTCAACTAATAGAAAGCTTATGGAGAGAAATACAATACTAGTAGATAGGTTTTTATGCTGCTTCTGACATCACATATTCAATTTACATTAAAATAATTTGCTCGTTTTAAAAGTTACGTAAACAAACAATTCAAGATAAATTCAATCTGCATTCTCATTGTACGGAAAAAGAAATTTTGAATAAATATATATAACAATAAATATCTATTTTACTATTGTTTCATTTTGATAAATATTTAACTTCCACAAACCATTTAAAAAAACTTATCTTATATTTTTTTTTCAGGCAGGGGCAATGTTTGAATGTGCAAAAGTTTAACATGGATTTGCTAATATTTATAAAATTGTCTAATCTCTTTTTTGCATGCAAAGGGGGGGGGGGGGGGTAAAATGGACTAGCATTTCTGTGAACAGCAAATATGGTGAAATGAAAAGTAGCACACACACATACATAAAAAGCAATCAATAGATTAATTATTCCTCAGAAATAGAATATTTACAAATGAACTTTTCCACTATTGTGGTAACATTTATAAAACTATATTTTTATTAGACTTTTTTCCCTTATAAAATATGTATTTAGAATTTTATAGCCTGAAAGAAATTACATAATTTATAAAAATTTATCTCTAAGAAACTAAGAGGATTTCAACAAGTATTACTTACTCTAAGACTGGGCTCAGTTAATGCAGAATGCTCTACGTGTAACTGGTCATGCTTTTTATGGGATGAATTATTTTCATTGTGTACTTCATTGGAACTTTCGCTAGATGAAGGTTCCTCTTTAACTGATACAGGATTAAAAGTCTGAGTAGTGGCACTTAAAGATATTTCAGTTTGGCATGTTTCATGATTTGTACTCATACTTTTTGTTGCCACAGTACGTTTTCTTAATGAATAGATTTTTTTAGTTATAGGATTCTTTAAATTAAATGAACATTCTGAGGATGAATCTGAATTATTTTCATTTTCAATACTTTCCTCATCCGAAGTTCCTTCAGACAGAGGTTCTTGTTTAATGGTTTGTGAGACACAAGAATTAGATGAAACTTCAGGTAATTCAGGATACTGAGTGCTTTTGTTGACCTGATACTTTGCAAGTCTTTTTCTTTTCCTAGTGATTCTCTTTGGAAGGATTATACCAGAATTTCCATTTGAAACATTGTTTTCATTTACTGAATAAACTTTACAAATCATTGGCTGTAGGATACCTTGTGGATCTGGAGGGTGATATTCATGGATAATAGTAGGTGCAAGCTGCATCCGTGGTAAGATTAACTTAGGTCTTTTGTCTTGAATTCTTTGTTTCTCCATGATTCTTTTTTGAAGACTCTCTCCACTGTAGGGTTCCTGCAAAAAAAATAATATATCTTAATCAATTAAAAATGTAATTCATCCTTAAAATTACTTTCCTTACTTATTCTTTCATTTTTGAAAAATAATATGAAAATGTTAAGAATGAATGAGAATTATTTTTAATAATTTGCAAAAACAAATTATTAAAAATATTCTTTCATATTAATTTAATTTTTTAACCAAATTATTAAAGCAGTTATCTATTAATATTTTATTATAAATAACAAGATAATTTAAGTGTCAATTATTTGTGAACAAGGAAAGTATAAGAGTCAGAGTCATCAACCTAAATAACATGGAAGAATGTGAAGTTGAATGCAAGAATATTTTAGTGTTGTCTGTCCCCTACAAATAGCAATGATTGACAAGTTTTAGAATCAAGCAGATTCTTTTAGTTTTATAGTTTATATTCTATCTTCATAAAATTTCTTGCTTTACATTTATGATAAAATTGCTCTTCCTTTGGCATATATTTGATAACTCTCATTAGAAAAATAAACGGATTTATATATTCTCCAAGGAGTTTCTAAAGCTTTGGTCCCTATAATACATATATATAAATTTAAAAAATAATAATAATAACAGTGAGAAAAAATTGAGAATTTTATATGTCCTTTCATTTTTTAAGTATTCTGTATACCACTGAGTCAATACTGTACAACTGAACACAAATAAATTGGCTACTTTAACTCAGCACATATTTATTTGAAAACTTAGCTTAGCTTGTTTTAATATATACATTTTGGAAACATTTGAAAGATAAATATCTATATGTGGAAACTTCTATTTTAGTTTTTAGCACTTATTTGAATTTTTGAAAATATATTTTAAAATTAATATCATGATGAACTTCTAATTTTGTTTTTGCATATCAATCATGAACTCAATTTCATATTGTATTTTGTCTAATAGTGTGTATACTTTGCACAACAACGATAAAAACAAGAAAATGATAAGCTTTTTGTAACAATAAATTTCATATAAATTCTAAATAATTTAATATAAAAAGATTCTAAGTACTATATAAAAACACTTATAAACTTATTAGTACTAATGACAGGACAAAAGCACAAATAATATCAAATTTAAGGAAAAACTTTTTTTTTTAAAATCATGGCAAATCACTGGGATTTAAATCTATAGAACAAAAATGTAAAAAATTTCACTTTCAAAAATAGACAAAAAAAAAAAAAAAAATTGTTACCATCCATGCAGGCAAAGCTGAAGGTGGATATTCTTCTGGGGCTTTGACATTGTTAGGATCAAAAATCCTAATAACTCTGTTGAATTCAGGAAGCTTTTTATATTTACAATAATACTGAAATTAAAGAATTAGCAATGAATAAGAAAATTATAACAGAAATAAGCAAATTATAATATAAATGAAATCATAACTATTTTATTTATTATATGTAATTAAAATATTATCATACATAACACTACAATATTTTATTAAATTATTATACAAGGTTACAATTTAGAGAAATCCTTTATATCAGTTTTAGGTAATTTTATAAATTTAAATTAAAAATCAGTAAAAAAAATGTTTCAATATCTTCCTGTAAGAAGCCTTTAAAACATGCTTTGAAAACTGAATTATTAATTTTCAATCATCAATAATTTTTTTAAAATTTCTTTTAAAAATAAAATGATAAACATTTAAAAATATTTATATGCAAATTCATAGGAAACCTTAAGAAACAATTTGATTTAAATTTTATGAGGTTTTATCAGGTACAATAATGCAATGGCAAATATCTTTTATAGCAACCATTAATAAATATGTCAGACGTAGTATAATTATAAATTCATACAAAAGTTTCAAAAAGGAAATAAACAAAAAAGAAAGTGTCATTTGGAAAATATTTTATACTAACAGCAATGGGGTTTTCTGTATCCCTTTTCTGTTTCGAATTCTTAATACGACACTTAATTTGATATCTTGATTTGGTAGGTAACAAAAACTTCTGAATGCATTCAAGAGGATCTTCCATATATGAAAACTGTTCTAAACCCAAGGCAATAAGACTATAAATATACAAAAAAAGTGTAATGTAAATACAAAATGAATTGTTTTTCAGATGCATATATTTAAACAAAGAGTAATTATGTTAAACCGAATGAATATCACTTAAATTTTAAAATTTAATATTGAACATTATACATTAAAGGTGAATGAAAATGAAATGAATATTTTTAAAAAATTGAGATATAAGCAATTTTTTAAACAAGTTTTGTAGAATATTAACAGCACTATTTTAACTAGAAAGGAAAATATTTATTCACATATAAATCAAAACACACACACATCAATCAATCATATTATCCACACATCAATCAAAACACATATTTTACACATAAAAAAAAAGATTAGAGTAATTTTTATGAAAAAACAAATGGGAATTTGACACAAGTGAAGTTTTTCAAAAGTTAACAATAAGCCAATCTAACAGGGGGAAAGAAAAAAAATTAGCATAGAGTTACTTATTGCTCTCTTCTCTACAACAGTACTATTTCATATAATGCTTCTTTTAATTTACTTTAAGCCTTGAGAAAAAAATTATATATATATAATTGCAGAAAATACTATTATAATATATATATATATATATATATATATATATATATATATATTAGATAAACTTACAATATATATATATATATATATATATATATATATATATATATATATATATATATATATATATATATATAAAGTATTTTTAAGTAATCCTTAACCACATTTAGCAATCAACTTGTTCACTGAGAATATTGATGAAGCTTCAGTTAGATTAAATCTCTTGTGTACAACTTGTTCAAAGTTCTGTCAACAAAGTATTTTAATGCATTAAATTGAGTTTTAGATATAAAGATGTGATATTCTGATAAACTTACAAGAGCTTTAATTATTTGCTTTATTTATTTTTCCTAATCCACATATCACAATATAGGCAATTAAAAGCATAACTTTCTAATGGTACATTATTATTATTTTGCAATACTTAAATTTACTTTCTTACTCCTCAGCAAACTGCACAGATAATAAATTTGAAACCTATTGTTAGAAATTATGCAAAAGAAAAAAAAAAACAAAAAACGCTAACTTAAAAAAAATCGTAGAACAATTAAATTGGTATAATTAAAAAGACAATTTATTTATATTTTAAAATGGTATAATAATAATTTTTTGTGCAACAATATTTACATATTGCAGAGAAAGCCATGATCTCACTTATTTTTCAATTTATTAAACTTTTGAAGGAAAAATCATTTTAAGGTGAACATTTCCACCTTCTAAATTTTATGTGCTGATAGCTCTAGAGGCTAAGATCAAATGCTTTGGCTTATCAAGTGGAAACATGTATTATTTTTATTATTATCAGACCCTATTTCAAATAAAAGTTGAAATTGATGAGATATGACCGAAAATTAGAGAGATAAACAGAAATACAATTTACAGATCTATCACTATATGAAATAAGTTTACAAATAATAACTAAGTTATATAAAAATAACTTATAAGCTATAATAACTAAGTTATATATATAAAAAGATTTAATTAAAATTTTTAGAAGCTTTTAATCCTGGCAAATTAGTTGGCTATCAAAGATGGCTATTTAACTTCAGTTATAAATATTTTTCTAATTCACTTCAACATTAAAGCTACAAAATTAATTTAAAAAATGCATTCAAGAAATTATCTTACTTATCTTCTGCTGCTGAAAATGATGCTTTGCTTCCACGGTAAAAAGTATAAAATCCAAATGTAGGCAATAGTTCAGGGTATATGAAAGCTTTACTTGAAGCAAGAGCTTTCTTTACATATTCTGGAATGCCTGTAAAAAGTAGAAGTTTCGTAAAATTTAGGCATAAACTAGTTTCTAATTTTGTCTAAAAGAAGTTTAAAATTAATCACAAGATTATTAAGACTTATCCAAAAAATTACTAATAAATTTCTTAGAAAAAAATTTATTAATTGATATATTTTTATAATACTTTGAAAATAAATAAATTATTTTAAAATTCATCAAATATTAATTGGAAGCTGCTCATAACTCCATTTTTTTAAAATTCTTACTTGAAACTTTTTCAGTAATAAATAAACTGATTATTTTTCCTCTTAATAAAAACCTCACATTAATGCAAAAGTAGAAGTTGTCATATTTATTACAAAATTCTCTCACAAGGAACTTCTTATCGCAATGAATATAAATAATGGTTATATGTCCTTATTTCTACAAAATCAATGATTATTTTATTATGAAAATCATAGTTGTTTCTTTTTTTTTTTTTTTTGCTTTCCCATGATATTTTTAATTTTTGAAGTAAAAGTATGGCCATGAAAATTCAAAGCTAATTAACTTAAATTTTATAAAACTCTTATAAAATGATATTTTTAAAGAGTTTAATGGCTTTCATTCCTAACCCAAACTCTATGATTTCTTTCAGAGTATAATATGCACTTTAAATCTTTTTTTTATCTATTAAAATGCAGGTTATAATTACATAAGCAATGTATGATGCTCTATCAACCATAAATATTCTAGTTGTCTATAGCAGATAGTTAAACTTAAAGAAAGATTATCTGTTCAAAAGAATAAAAAAAAAACTTGTTCAATGATATTAACGATACTTTACAATAATTCCTTACTTAAATATTTCTTTTAAGAAACACTGATTAAATTAAAAACCAGCATCATTAACAAAATCTAAATAGATTATATTTTCCAAAATTATATAAAAAAGCAAAATAAATATTTAAGCTTCACTTAATATTACAAATTATTTTATCATTATAATAATTTTATCTATATATAAACTTCTTAGTAATTGGCAAATGTCTTTAAATTTCCATAAACATTTTTCTGAAGTTATAAAAAGTTATGTAAAGATTTTAATAAATCAACATACAAATAATTAATACCTGGCATTAAAAATCACACCTTTATGCAGGAAAAAAACAAACAAAGAAACCAAAAAAAAAAAAAAAAAGGGCGGGGGGAATTCTGATAGGCACCAAAGACTGCTTTTTCTATCATTAGACAAAATTCAATAGTTAATTAATTATTAACCAAATTATTAGTTTGAGGATCAAAATAGACAAAGGCATTTTATTACTTTCCCAAAAAGTTTATTAATCACATAAAATTAATAAATTGTAATTTAAAAGCAAATACATGCTATCTATATTTATAGAAAATAATTACCTAAATATTTCACCCCTTTTACAAAATTTCTTACTCAAAATAAATCGAATCAAAATAATAGTTTGTATTTGAATTGAATAAATTATCATTTTCTAAGAGGCATGCACACTTTTTTGAAAGATAGCGCATGTACAGATGTAAGAAATATTAACTGAGCTATTAAATATGGTTTTCACTTTATAACATTTATTTAAATATTCCTTTAAAAAAACCTTTTACCTTTATTCATTTTTCTTTTTTTGGCTTTCTCCGGCTCTGCCAAGTTCTCAAACTTACTCACAATATCTATTGCATCATCTAAATTATGAGCATAAAATGCTGATCGTTGATTATTAGGAGTACCTCTAGAAGCAAGTATTTTTATTTCATACTGAAAGGGATAAAAAAAAAATATGTTCACAAAATTTATTGGGAAAATATTTGAATCATACATTTTATCCTAAACAGAATAAGAACATTATATTTAAAATAGGGGGAAAAACAATAATAAAGTTGTTAATTTGCTATTAAAAATTGCTGCAATCAAAGCATAATTTTCAAGATCTATTACTTAGTTAAATTAGAAGAAATCTTAGTGAACTATACCTATGGACTAAAAAAGAAAATGTTAAACATCCATTAATTCACAGAAAGGAATTTACACTTTTGCATATTCAAAGAAATAAATATTCAAATAAATTAGCTACTTCTCTCTAGTGCCCAACTTATATTTGGACTTTCTAAAAAAACTTTTGTTTTAAATTTTTTGGCTTCAGATATACAGATAATATTCTTATATTTAACTGTGAAAATTTCAGTTCTATTAGCAATAAATAGCTAATATATTATTAGCAAATGTTTATTCAGATAAAGTTTAATCAAAACCAGTAAGTATTAAGATCCATTTATTTTTCTAGACTTATGAATAATAGAAATAGAAATTTATGAGAAAAAATTAAATCTTCTGAAACTCAAATAACTGTTTTATGCCAAAAACAAAATAACACTTCAGGAACAGCATTACTATTAATATAAATATTTTGAAATATTTAATATAATTAATGCTGAACTTTTAATTGAGGCTTTAAGATGTAAATAAAGGGTTGCTTATTAATGAGATAAACTTAATATATTATTATTGCAGCAGGGTAATCAAAGCCAGATGTCTAATTTTGTCACTTTGAGAGTGCATCTTTTGTCATTCCTTTTCTGGTAAATTTTTTTTTCGTATAACTAAAAAACTTGTTTTTCAAATCTTTAGAAATTGCAAAAGTACTGCATTCAGGACAGTGCACTTTTATTCTTTATAAGTGTATCTGTACATGAGAAATAGTAGAAATTGGAAGTCTTTGGAAGTTTTATCTTTATGAAGAAAGGTACACTTTTTATACCAGCATTTTGCTTGAACAATGAAATTTTAAATAGAATCTATTTTGTAAATACAAATTTAAAAATTAAATAAATTGGTAATATTTAAATTATTAATACATAGAAAAAATTTAAGATGTTTTAGTTCTCCATTGAATATGCATAAGCTGCCTTTTTTTAGTAGTTTAATTTATGGGAGAACTTGGGAATTATTGTGATGACACTTAGAAACAACCGAGATGTTGACAAAAACATGTCGGCAAAACTCAATGTATCCTATTAATTACTCAATAGTCCCAAATTGGCAAAATATATTGAAGAGTTGAACTATTTGTGGGCCAAGTGAATTATTGCATCTTTATGATGTTTAACAACAATAAACAAACATTAAAGTCAATAAAATAAACCTATTCTGAAGTCATCCACAACAAAGTTAATATTAAACCTTGAAATATTTCACTGAACCTAAAGTACATATTTAAAGATATTGAAAAACTTATTATCTCTCTGAAATCATATTTAAAAGTATTGTTGCTCAAAAGAAGTGCAATGAATATGTTTGATCATGCTGAAAATATGAAACTGACCATGATATTAAACAGCAAAAAACCTAAATGATATTTGAGTATTATTTGAATTTTTAATTTGCAGAGAGAAACATTAGGAAATTTGTGGCAATTGAAATTCAATTTTTATGTTATATGTTATGAAAATTATTCAAATAAATGTTCTTAGACTAACTTATTCCTTTGCAGTTATAAAACATAAGTGATGATGAAATCAATTCACTTATCCAATCCGACACAGTAACAGAATGTTATGAAATTAATTCACTTATCCAATCTGACACAGTGACTGAATGTTATTTGAATACGTTCATGTTGCAAACCTATATGAGAAGAGGAGTGTCTCTATACTTTGTTAACTGGGTGCATGTCATAAGACAAATAAATTTCTTACCAAGCTGCTATATGTATTACTGCAGAAATTTTTATGAGATCATGAAATTTAACCAAATATATTTTCTGTATACCTATCTTCCTCCCCCCTTTACACACAAACATGGATACTGAATAAATAATAATAAACTATAGTTGTGTGCGTTAAAAATATATAAGTTATTATAACAAAATATCAATATGGAAAAGATGCTTAGGATATTTAGTCATTTGACATATTCTGACTGTGAATAATATTGAACACTTATATTTTAAAAAGATTTTGCACATTTAAAACAATTTAATTACAATATTTCTTACAATATGAATGGTTATTCATACACTGATATCTAACTTTCACTCTCTATATTTTTTTCAATGAGAGTTTACATTCACAAAACTATAAAAAAGCTTTATTTCAAAGAGGTGGAGTTTCACTTTATATTTGTGCCCAGAATCTGAAAATTCAATTATCAAAAAAATTTATTGAAAAAAATAGTATCTTGCAAAATATCTAAGTTTTCATATAAATTAGACTCCATAATAAAAAATTCAAGAAAGAAATATTTTTAACAGCTATAAAGTTTTTTTTTTAAAAAAAATTTCTGTACTTCAGCCATTCATCTCTTATCAACATTACCAACACATCCTTATCTATCTATTTTTGTTAGTTTACAGTATATTACTTAAATGTTAAAATTCAAACAAAATGTTTGCTGCTGATGATGATAATTAGGAATTAAAAATTAATTAATAATTAAAAATCCAATTATTTAAAGAATTAATTCATTTAAGAATTAAAAATTTTATACTGAAATATTTATATGTATCATTTTTTGCCAAATTTGGAGGAGTTTTCGATAGGAAGTTATTATCATGTATTTTAATCTTTTCAGCAGGATAGTAATTACCATATTTAGAATCATAAACAAATTGGTTAGAGTTATGTAAATTTAATATTAAAGAAAACTATGTTTTTAACGGAATAAATTTTTATAAACAAGAAAAAGGAATTGCAATGGGAACAGCTTTTTCAAGTGCGTTAGCCAATATTTTCCTACATTATTATGAAAAAGAAATAATTAAACTTAACTTAATAATAGGCTGGAGATATATTGATGACTTAATTTTGTTAAATGTGGATAATCCTAATGATATTATTAATTGTTACCCAAAAGAATTAGTTTTAACCCAAACAAACGAAAATCAACTTAAAGCTAATTATTTAGATTTAAATATAGAAATTGATAATGGAAAAACTTTGATAGGTATTTATGATAAAAGGGATGAATTTAACTTTAAAATAATTAAACTTAGTAACTACCATTCTATTTTAAACTCTAAAATTTTCAAAAATTTGATATTTTCACAATTTAACAGGATTAAAAAAATTTGCAATAATAAAAGCTCTTATATCTTAGCAACAAACAATCTCATTAAAAATTTAACTATTAACGAATTTCCCAAAAACTTTTGCAATATAGAAGTTTTGATAAGAGAGGGTCTGTTTAATTTCTGACTTCCTCCGGTTTGTTAGCTTTGGGTTTTAATTCAATAGATGGCGCTTCAAGTTTGATGATGATGCATTATGACGAAACGTGGGAGGCGGATATAGCTGTAAACGTAGAAAAATTAAATTTCAGTTTACTTTAACTAAATGCATCTACAATAGCACGTTTTAACCTCAAGTAGTTTTCTTCAGAATTGTACTTTCAATTTGTTATTTTGCCTTGTGTTTATATTACTTTTTTGGTTCTATTTTCATGTATTTTGTGGTTTGATTTGCTGTGGTATTATTTGGATTGTTTTTTGCCAGTGTTTTTACTTGTTTTAATCTTGTGATACTAATTTATCTCTAAAACCTCAATTTTCTGGGATTTTCGGGTCACGAGGGGTCAGTTTGTTGGACGAAAGTCAGACCCCTCACAGAAAAAATCCCTGGTTTGAATCCTTGCCTGAGGGTGACCCTTGAGAAAGTCTTCGGGCCGGATTCAGTTAATCTTTCTTTTTGATTCTTTGGCTATTAACTTAATATTTATTTCTAATTTTGGTTAAAAGAATTAATTCATTTAAGAATTAAAAATTTTATACTGAAATATTTATATGTATCATTTTTTGCCAAATTTGGAGGAGTTTTCGATAGGAAGTTATTATCATGTATTTTAATCTTTTCAGCAGGATAGTAATTACCATATTTAGAATCATAAACATTTAAAGTTTGAAATTCAATAATTAATGATGGAAAAGATATAAACTTACCAAGAAAAACCTGGATGATGCATTGATAAAATGCAGGCTTGAAAATCCATGAGAAAGCAAATAAGACTGAGTAAGCATCTGTACATACTAAAAAGAATGAACAGATTAATATTCATTCTCCTAAATAATAAACAAGCTCATAGAAATCAAAATTCTTTAAGAATATTACTTAAGTTCATAAATTAGCAGCTTAACTGATATTTAACATATTTAACAATGCAAAGCTATAAGAAAAATATAAAACAGATTCTTTAATTATTGATCTCAATTATTATTTCCTTGAAAAAAAACAGGCAATATAAAATATGCGAGATAATAAACATGTTGAAAAACAGAATCAATCAATTTTAGATTTTGGTCATTGAAAAAAATTTCATCTGTACAAATATAAAAAAAAAAGAAAAAAAAATATTTGCATAAAAATAATAACGTAACAACATAAAAAATTTAATGATATTCGCTCATCTCAAATTTGAAAAAAAAAAAAAAAATACAAATTCCGTTAATAAAAGGCATAAAAAAATGAATATATATATATATAATTCTGTTTCTTGTATAAACAACAACAAAAAAGCAAAATAACAATAAACAAACATAAAATACAAACCAAATTTATAACAAAAAGGGAAGAAATCTTGGCAAGAATATCAAGGAATATTATTTGATAGGAGAGGTATTTTCTAAATGATGATAATTTTGATAGATAATTATATTTTCTTTTGTATAATAAACAAAAGGTTAAGGCAATGCCCCTTAACCTGTTGTTTATTATACAAATTGAAAAACTGGTTTGATCTTTCTGATGTAGAATTGTGAATTTTTATGTTATAAATATTTTTATCATGCAGTATTCTTCCGAAGAACGACAATCACAAAACTAAGTACCACCCAATAACCTCCATTATTGAAAGGCATATCAAATTAGACAAAACATCTTTTTTTTTCTCATCCTTCAATCTATATAATGTAATTTAATGAAAAATTAAAAACAGTTTTAATTACATTCTACAGCCTATCAATGCACTATAAAAGTTTATAAAAATTGCAAAATATTAAATAAATTTCATTTTAAATTAGCACTAATAATAACCTTACTTGCATAGTCACTTAAAATAATAATTTTACTTAATACATTGAAAATTAATTTAACTAAAATAATCAGTTAGAATCATTTGACATTTCTTTTTTATATTAAAAATATGTTTCTCTATATGATTATTTAAATCATTTAACTTTGCAAGATCCTCAGATTTCCCTTTGCTTAGAAAGTTTGAGTCACTTCTTCATTGCATTTTAGTGCTTCCGAAAAATCGTGAATTTTACACATACTGTCTTCACTCACAGAAAAAAAGCCCCTAATTACTATAAGAAAGATCAAATTGTCTGATTGCATTTCAAAGAATGAAATTTTTAAAATTCTAGATCTCTTTCTCAATCCACAAATCTTGTCAATTTCATTCCATCAACCCATATGTTTGAATCCATATGTGCCAGTAATTCATTAAGCTCCCCCCCCCATCTGTTGCATTATCAGCATTAGCAAACACAGCTTTCTTAAAACATTTTAGGATTTTCTCAGATTCCACATTTTTATGACATGATCCATGAGTGTGCATCTAAAATGGACATATATTTGGCTAAGTCCTCACAAAATTTAGAAGAAGAAATTTGCATAACAAATTGTACTAGAGGGAACTTTCCGTATTCAACTTTAAAGTGGTGGGTAAAAACTCTGATCAATAGATTGTACCATAAAAGAGGTATTCAGTGGGAAAAAGGCTAATTTTATAGTTATACATTTTAAATCATCAGGGCTGAAAAGTAGCATCATCCAGGAAGAAAATTATTTTCCTTACTTGCCTCCACATTCTTTAGTCCAAGCTTACAAAGCAATCATTCAATTGTCATCCATGTTTTCTTGTTAGAATTCCAAAAAACATTCATACAACACTGACAGTCTCTAGCAATCTTGGCTTTTTTAGTTTTTTCAATAATAAGTGGAGTTCCAAACTCTGCAAGCATGTTGCAATACCACAAAATGGTGAAAGGTTCTTTGGAAATTTTACCACCAAAACATTTCTCTCCTTTGAAACACAAGGTTTTATCTGGAAAGATGTGATAAAACAGATCAGTCTCATCAACACTAAAAATGTTTTTGACATTATATCCTAGGGAACTTGATTTTAATTTTTCAGTCCAATCTGTAACATGATTTTTGTCTACAGATTTCTCTTCACCACAAAAAAAAAAAAAAAAAAAAAAAATTGAAAGAAATATTGTAACACATCCAAAGTTTTGCTAGTCATCCATTTTATGCCTTACACATGTTCAATCTTAAAGATCAATCAATTTCTCAGTCTTTTCCTTGAAGCAAAATACAGCTTATATGAATATTCTTTGCATGAGTAGTGTGGAATCATTTTATCACCACTTCATCAATTTCACATGAATTGACCGTCCACATTTTTCTAATCCCATCTTTGTCTTTAAAAGTTCACATATTTGAGTTTTGCTAACTTTCAAATGCTCAGCAAAACAACTCATATTCATCTCTTGTTTAGCAAATTGAAGAATATTTGTTTTTCAGAATCAATCTTTTCTTTCTTTCTTTTTTATGCCATTATAATTCACACTAAATTTAACCAACATGTTTACAGGATAGCTTAACCAAGAATTTATATTTATAAAGCAAGTGCAGTGAAAAAAAAAGCAAATTACTTTCTATTAAATTTTGCCAACAACCCAAAAATAAGATCAATAAATAATTTCAAAGATAGTAATATTTTAAAAATTGTGGCAGTATAAAAATGATTTTTAAAAAATGTAATGAAATAAAAAAAATTAAATCTAACCACTTGTTCTGAATAATCAATTTATTTAGCAAAGATACATAATTGCCAAATTATAAAGCTTCAAAAGAGTTAAAAACGTTTACCCTGAATGCAGCCAAGGCCAATTTGAACTAGAATAATTTCCAATAGATGGTAAGACCAAAAAAAAGCTTCTACGAAATTTAATAACAGAGTTTGAAAGTAGATTTTTAGTAGATAATATAGATTATTGGTACTAATAGAAAATTCTGTTCAAATATGTCAGACTATATGTATACGAAGAAAGATAGGGAAATAAATTAAGGGATAAATCTCACTGATCATTAAGAAAGGAAGGAGGCAAAATTTACTTCTGTAAATGTACTACAATTATGACATATCTGGACAACTTATCGAGATTTTGGATAAAAGAATCAAAATATTTTTTGTACAGTTCAAGTCACTGTCCACTATTTGGAGTAGATAATATGAGTTCTTAATTTAAGTGAATTAAATTCTCAATAATGTCTACTATTCAGAAATGTCCTATAAAGGAGGCAACATTGTATTCATTTGTTTTAATCTTATTCTTTTCAAGTTTAATATTTTTTAATGGGTTTTATAAATGTTAATTCATTTGTCATTAAGTAGAAGAAAGAGGGGGTAGGGAGAGACATTATGTATTTTTTAAATAAAATTAGAACATTTCTCCTTTTGATGAGTAATAATATCTAATAGTCTTTCCAAAATTTCTTTCCTTTTTATATTCCTGCATTTTAACTCGGATTTTTCTGCATGTATTTATATATATATATATTAAAATTAAAAATATTTGTAAATTGATCTTTGAATTTAAATTATTTTAAAAACTTATTTATTATTCTTAAATTATCAGAAAATTTTACATATTTTCCCTAAAAATCTTTTTTTTTTTTCCCACATTTTTACTCAGCACCAAATGTTACAATCACAACTTTTCAGCTTTTCTCAAGATTTTCCATATCTTTTTTTCTTCAGAAGTACAGACTCAAAACTTGCAATATAATTTTAATACATTTACACATACATATACATTCAACACTGAAAGTAAACATTTTTATGGAGAAATATTTCAAAGTCATAACTTATTATTTGACACAAATTTAATTTCACAATTACACAGTATGTTGTTCAGATTAATGTAAAAACTAAAAATAACTTTGTTTTCCAGATTCAAGAAAAGAAAAAAAAAAACATCAAAAAATATTTATTTTCTACTCATCAAATATTTTGCTATATCAAAAAATTACCATTCTCATTTGTTCTTCTAATTGGCGTCGTTCATCAGGAATCATCCACTCTTTCCTTACATTTTCGACTTTAACTGGACTTGATGGCACATCTGTATTTGAATGTGGTGCATTCCTATTGAAAAGCATTTACATTTTCTAATTTCTTTTTAAAAAAGTGTCATTTTCAGATAAATTGCATGAAACAAATCATCTTTCTTAATTGTGAGAGAAAAAAACTTTTAATTTTGCAATACAATACAAAAAATTAATAGACAAGTTAATTGCATAAGGCATGAAAAAAAGCATTGAAATTTTTAATGAATACAGCCTTTATCACAATAAACAGAAATAAATATAAAATATGGATAAAATGTCTGTTATTCAATAAAGTTTTATTGCTATGCCAATCCTTTCAGATTTAATGAGCAGAAAAATTAAACATGCTAAAAAAAACTATTAATAATTAAAAAAAAAAAAACTTTCTTCCCTAATTAAATATTTTATGAGATTTTAATAAAAAATTCATAAATCTTTTACACATGTAATTGTTACAATCTTTAGTAATAATAAAGATGAATGTATTTGGATGTTTGTCTACAGGTGAGAATGTTAAACCTACAGTTACTAAATCTGATAGATATATATTTTAGAAATGAACATCTCAAAATGATTTTTACTGAAACTTTAATCAGAAATTGAATTAATAAAAATTATCTGAAATTTTGAAGTTTTTCCAACACAGTTTTCATAAATATTAGTGCACAAAAATGGTTTTTATACCATCTTAAAACTCATAAAACTATCTTTACAATGGAGCAAATTTAGCAATCATACATTTTTTTTCTTTTTTTTTCTAAATTGCAGCAATTTATTTATTGATTTTTTGGCCAGTTTTCAACTACAGATTACATTATTGTCCTGAAATTCAAATGTTTTCTATGATTCATAAACTATTTAATTGTTAATTGTTTATAATCAATTAATAGTTTAATTAAATCAATTAATAGTTTAATTAAACTATTAATTGATAAATAGTTTAGCCAATAAAGAAAGGTATTTAATTTCTGTGCAGTGAACACCATGCACAAAAAAGTGCAGTCACAGTATTGAGAAAGTTATAAAATATAGGATTCAGACAATTATGTTATTATTAGCAATATGATGTCATAGGATAGGTTCCCATTAGAAAGAAAAGAGATGAGAAGAAAAGCATCATAGTTTGAATGCAAGAGGGCAATTAAAATTAAATGGTGGCTTTCATGGGATATTAATATAATTTTGAAGAATCAGGATGAAAAAAATATATATATATTAAGAGAATATTAAATATTAAGAATAAAAATATGTTATTATAAAATTAACTATTGTGCAAAAGTAATTTAAAAGAAGACTTCTTAAGAAACCTACTCTGATTGACTCTCAATTACTTCTTGTTCTCCTGATTTATTAAAATTGTCCTTTTCATTAGAATCCTTTGAATCTATGACAGTTTCTAAATTGTTACAACAGTTTTCTAATTTTGAAACATTTTCATTTTTTTCTTTTTCTGAGACATCTTGGCTTCCTTCTTTTTGTATATCATTTGAATTTTTTTCATTTCCTGAAAAAGCTACACTCAATTCTTCCAAAAAGCTGAAATCTTGTTCTAAAAGACTTTTATCTTCTTGCGCAAATTCTAAAATTTCTGTCATCAAAGCATTTACCTCATCACCTACAAACAGATAAAAAAAATTATTGAAAATAAATAAATGAATAAAAAAAGAAGAAGAAATGACAATGCATTCAAAGATTCATTATTATTTTATGAATCATACAGTATAATAGGAATACTAATTAGAGAACAATGCTTTAATGCAACATTTACAATATTATTTACTTAATTATTTGACATTTAAATTTTAAAAAATGTACATAATTATGTTAAAAAATTTTTTTAACTACTTTTCCATATAAAATTCAGTTACTCAGAATTAATAGAATATTTCAAGAATAGAATTCTGGTTGTGGTATGAAATACTATCTAGGTTCATGAATAAGAAATATTTTTTGTCAAGCATGGCTTACCTGTAACTTCTAATGGATTTTCTCCACAAATTTCATCATAATCAATTTCTTCATCTTCGTCTTCTTCTTCCTCTTGAACATTATACTCAGGATCTCTTTCATCCTCAGTATCATCAGCTACACTTCCTACACCTGATCCTTGAGCTAAATAAATTTCAATCAGTTAATTAGCTTTAAAAAATTTAAACAAAAAAAAAGTAAGAAAGCAGATATTAGTAATATTGGTGTCAAAATACAATAATTAAACATCAGGACTAGAATTTTACTAAAATAACTTTAATAAAGAATTCAGTAACCTGGTTTTATAAAAAAAAATTGATATAAGGTTCCAAGATCAGAAAAAAAAAATCAATAAAATAATATCAAAGACACTAATAATCCTTAATGCACCAGGGTAATGCAAAATATAATACATTTAATTTTGCAAAAATGAAATGCTATCCAAGAAAATTTTGCAAAAAAAATTGTATATATAGTTATATGCATAAAATAACAAGTTGTACTCAGTTTGACAAAGATAATAACAAATAAAACAATATCAATAGTAAAAATATGAATATTTAAAATAAGTGTGCTAAGGACATATCATATTAAGCAATACACAATTTATATGTTATATTTGCAATTTGTTATAATACTTTTTGATATTTTTATTCTATTAAACATGTGCCCCATGCTTTGATACATCTTATTTTTTTTCTTCTTCTTTTACTTAGTTCAAGGAGCAAAGAATCCCTTGCAGCCAGTAACCCGCAAGCTAGGAGATTGTTGGATTGCATTTGCGACTTGATACCCCCCCCCCAATACCATCGAGCGCCAAATGTTCTCACTTTTAATTTTTTCCACATATTTATTTTTAAAAATGAAACATTATTTAACATGGATTAGTACAGGGATGTTCAAAAGCAATTTCTGATGAGTTCATAATACAAATTCTTGAATGGTAAAAAATAGTTATAAAGCCTCTCCATGTCATTCACAGATATTAATTTTGCTGATCTTGTGATTTGCTCCTTTGATAATGGAAAATTCTTTAAGATACTGTCTTCTCACATTTAGAAATGATCCTGCCAAATTATTACCCTATCATGGGTAAGAAGAAATTTTTTAAGGGTTATACTACAAAAAAAATATCTCTGAAGACAAGTTCTCTACCACTTTGGCCCTGTTTTTAAAAAAAGCAATAAGAACTTTTATAATTATGATGTTATTCACTACAAGTACTTGAAGAATGATATTCCTTGTCTTACAAATGTCAAACATTATGAAAAAAAGGGAGGACAAAAGTCGTGACAGATCCGGTCGATGGAGGACAGGACATTGATCTGCGATTGAAATAGCTTTTTTCTTCTGACAACTTCCAAAAATTTAATTGCATAAATATAATTTTTATAACTTTCTAGAACATCAAAAATTATTTTTGCATTTATATGAATCTAAATATTATGCATTTACCCCCTGAATTCTGAAACTAAAAAAACTTTTTAACTTTTAAAAATAGATTTTATTATTGGCATGAAATTCAAATAATTTTCATTATTTCATCAAATATTTAATCATATGATTTCCTTCCATTGTTGCAAGTTACAAAAGATCAATTCTGTTTATTATTTGCACTATTTACAAACATACACACACAAAAAAAAAAAGAAAAGAAAAGAAGAAGCAGGAGGAGGAGTAGAAGAAGTACCACCATGAAAGAAATTTGTCATTAGAAAACTAATTACATTTTTAATAGTACAAGATGTCACTGTATTTGAATCAGCTGGGTCACTCAAATTTATAAAAAACAGAAACGATGTAACTATTAAAATGATATAAATTTAATGTCTTTATAATTTCATGTTTCAAAATACATTGTTGTAGAAATCCCAACAGTCAATTAATGTCAATAAAAAATTTAATTGAAATTAAATACAATTAATATTTTAGATGGAGCAACTAATCTTCAAAGGCAGCTACTATTAAATAATAATTATAATGAACAATAAATATGAAACTTTTTAATTATTTTTATTAACATAACAAATATAAAATATTCAGTATATTAAAATTTATGAAAAATCATCTCTGATCATACATGAGTGAGATTCACTCAGATGCTCTAATAATAAACACTGAAAGAAAAACTGCTGAAATTGCAATTTCTCAAATATAAATTAACAAACAAAGCAACAATAACAATAAAATACATGGCTAAATAAAAGCTTTTTAATTAAATATGTTAAGTTTTTATTTTGAATCCCACTTATTTCTGTACATCCGATTTTTTTTAAAAAATGAACAAATATTCAAGGCCATCCATGATATTTTGCAAAGAGAGCTTTTTATAAAAACAGCTAGATTTGCATGTAGCAGTCATCTATTGGGACCCAATGTTTTATATGAGAAATGACTAATCTCTATGCATATGATTTATGCTTAAAGTCATAAATTACTTTCTTGGGACAATTTGTATAAAGAAATGAAAGAAAAATATATTAAAAGATACAATAATAATCCATAAAATTTCAGCACTTCCCAATCGGCTCCAAGTATAGAGCAAATTCAAGAGCTTTAGGGTTAAAAATAAAGACATATGGTTCCAGTAAATAATCCCAAAGATAAACCTTCATTTTGCTTACAATATTTTAAAATAATAAAACACAGAACATTTCCCACACTTTTTCAGCACAATCATTTTTTAAACTAGTAAATTCACTTGAAATGCACTTTCACTTTAAATGAAATCTAGGTATTCAAGAATATTTTTATGCAGTACACACTTTTTCACAAATATTTTTTTTAATTATTTAAACTCTTATAACTAATTATAAAAAAGTGCTGATGACATTAATAACTTCTAAAAATAAGAATATTTAAAAAAATTTTGTACCTACTTCTAACATAAAATATTATAACAAGATAAATACTAATAAGATATTAATACTTAAAAAATTTTCTAAATACAGTTGAACCTCTGTACCACCAACCTGCATGATCATGATATTAAATAAGAAACCCTTAGAACTACAAATCATTAACTTGCATGAAATTTTTATCACATATTATTTCTATCTATTTCAATTTATGTCTAAATAAATAATGATGATGATAAAATAAAAATTACTAATAAATCTCTAAATTTGAATTCTAAAATGCTGTTTTTTAAGTTGTACAGTTAATAATAAATAAGATCAATGATCATCAAAAATAAATTTCATGTAATTTAAGAAGCTGCACTTACTCAATGGTTTTGTAAATTCACAAAGAAATTCTTTCCAAACTGCATCATCGCAATGTGTGTCATACATATCAATTGTTATATCAGGTGGTTGAAAAGATGATTCAATAGTTTCTAATGGAGTGTCATTCAAACACAATTTAGATCTAGTTCTTTGAGCAATTTTATCTACCTGCAATAAAAGAAAAAAAAGTAGATTACATTAAAATTTTAATAAATCAGTATCGCTAATTTTTTATATCATCACAGTTTAAACTTGTGAATTTTCTAATTATGTAATTTATTTACAAAATAATAATAGTCTTTATTCAAAGTATTGTCATAAGCAAAAAAAAAAAAAAAAAGTAAGAAAATAAATTTTTATAACAAAGTAAACAATGCAATACTACTGGTCATTTTTTTCATTTAAATTCATATAATGCATTTTGAGTTTAGATAGAACTTATCTATTCATTCTACCACCAACAAATCAAAAAATGAAAATCATAAAAATATAAAAAATAATTTATAAAAAAACTTTTCTTAATAAAATATTATTTTAGTACAATGAATAATGTCTTGATCATTCTAGAGCACAATTTCAAACATTCACAATTTTCTAATGATGACATGTTCTCTAAATGTATGGGTTATATCAGTTTATGTGAGCAATCAGCTTGATATAGTTGATGGAGAATTTTTTTTTTTTAAATGATATCATCATTTAACTTATATATATATATATATATATATATATATATATATATATATATATATATATATATATATATATATATATATATATATATATATATATATATATTGTCAAAGAACACATTGTATTCTTTCAGATTAGGTCATTCCTTTCCTTTAAAGGAGCATTACCAATTTTATAATTGCAAATTTTACTTATCAAATATCCTGAAATAATAAAGACAATTTGACTTCCCCCCCTTCTTATTCACACATCAAATAACAGGTTTAGAAATATTAGTAGGAAAATTAAATTCTACAAATTAATCTTTGTATAGGGGGAAAGAAAGCATTATTTTGATTCCATTATAATTGTGCACATATATAAAAGGTACCATTTGAAATTATGTAAAGTTTTCTAAAAACCATACAATTACAAATTTCTTAAGGGACAGTTTACATACTGAAATACATTACAAAATTTCTGCAGACAATATCAATTTTTTCAAACACTGTATAAAAATTCATGTATTCAGCATTCAATTTGCTTGCTTCTTATTTGCTTCACACATCAAATAGCAGGTTTAGAAATATTAATGGGAAAATTAATTTTTATAAATTAATCTCTGTGCAGGAAAAAAATAAGCATTATTTTGACTCCATTATAACTGTGCACATATATAAAAGGTACCATATGAAATTATGTAAAGCTTTCTAAAAACCATATAATTATAAATTTCTTAAGGGACAATTTACATATTGAAATACATAACAAAATTTCTGCAGACAAAATCCATTTTTTTTCAAAACTGTATGAAAATTCATGAATTCATCTTTCCATATGCTTGCTGCCAAAAAACAAAGAAAGAAATTTTAAATCCGTAATGGTAAAATAAAAATGGATTTTTATACATACATAAATATTTTTTTAGAAATTACTCATTGAATGGAATCATTTTTTTCACCACATTATTATGTTGTAATCTACTGATAATTTACTTATGTTTTTCAAGTTGAAATAATCTTAGCATTTCATATTATTAATCAAAATAATAATACTTAAATTGTTGGAATAGCAATGTTCATAAAAAGTAAATACAAGAAAATTTTTGAAATTCATGTAAATTTTATTTAAACATGCACTTTTATATTACATTTCTTTTCAAATGGTATCTTTTGGTTAGATGTATGAAGAAAAGTGTTAGATTAATATTTTGTGGGATGTATTCGCTTCCTAATAACTATGATATTAAAAGAAGATGGTCACTTTTCTACCCAAGCTTCTCATGCCAGTTAGAATTTGCTGCATATGATGCTTATGTAGGACCAAACAATATAACCTATTTACCACTTGTTATATGCATATATGTTCTTTAAATTAGAAATTAAAATTTCCTTTATACCATTAAAATATAAATTTCTTAAATTTATCATTATGCGTATATTGCTTGTTGTTCAGATCACATACAATATCTATATATGCAATGGCATGCACTTAACACTGTCTTTGAGGGTTTAAATTCTTTAATATTTCAAACGGCAAGAGTAATTTAAAAATATATATATATATTTTATTAATCAACATTTATTTGTACATTTTCTTAAAATTGCAAGAGTAAAAATTCTTCAGAATACAAATATTAGGATGATTTTTTAAGAACAATATATCTATTTTCAAGCTTATTTTTCATTTTACTCCAAGGATATAAGTATCTCAGATAAGAGGGAAGGGAATCTGCAATCTTTTCTTATTCTTTTGCAGGACCTTTGATGGATTTTAGTTTCATTTTATTTGTTACAGACAATTACAAAAAATTTATACATTGCCTACATTAAGTAAAATGTGAGGTTAGATCAAATCTTCTATGTTAAATCTATGTAAATGTACTTTTGAGAATACATTCACACAAAAGTATTAGGGAAAAAAATTATCCTAAAGTCTTCGCCAATTAAAGTTAGATATTAAAATATTTGGAACTATTTCTCTCTCTTAAAATGTCTTGTGTTCATATAATACACATTAGATCAATCTAGTTAAAAAAAAAAAAAAAAAAATGCTTTCATCACTGTGCTGGTAAATCAAAGTAACTGCAACAAATTTGACCAAAAGTATACCTCCTTATCATGGGAAACATCAGTTTCTGGCAAAGCAATTACAAGAGCATCTTCATCATCAGATAACTGATCTGGAGGTTTTGAATCAGGCAGAATATGTTCATCCATCTTGGAAGCGTTCAAATCATCTACTTTCACAGATGACATGGCATCTTCATCACTTAACTGAAAAAGAATATAAAAAAAATATATTTATCAATATCATTTACATTTATAGTTCACTTAAAAAAACAGAAATTATACATGTGGCAACATAAAACAATAGCTGCAGATAGCTAAAATAAATATTTATTTATAAAAACATGGTAAATATATTTTTCAATTACTAATTATTTAATTGATAGTTTAAAATGTTAAAAGGAGTTATGCTTATATATAAAAAATATCATGATTTTTATTAACTATAAATCTTCAGTGTCTTATTTATAGAACATTATTCCATAGCCTCTGTGGATAAAGCAAATACATTTCATTCTAGCCTTTTTGTTTGAAAAGTTAATAGTATCCCCAAATTTCTAAATAATTTTTGACCAGCATATTCCAACACTAGTCAGATTCTGAAGGTAAAACATTATTATTTTTTTTTTTTCATTGTGATTTATTTTGGAGACAGTGGAAGGAATTTGAAAATAATCTTTATTTTTACATATTTTATTACATTTTAAAAACTCTTTTAATAATTATGTATAAAAAAAGTCTTTTAAATGATTTCTTACTGATCTTTTGACAAATGTTTAAAGAAAATTCCATTCAGAATTTTATTTTAATTTCTTAGTTATCTTAAATCATGTTCTTAAAAAAATTTAAAAGAAATTTGCTGAAATCTATGCTTGAAATTAAGCAGGGTTTTAATGGATTAACATTTAACTTAAAGGGAAATAGCAATAAATCTTAAATGTTAATGAAAGACTTTAGAATCTCATAATTTTAAGTCATGTATATCATATTATAAACATATTTTAATTTTATCAGCAAATATAAATCTTGAAAAAATTAAACAAGAGACAAAAATTTTGTAAACATGTGTCAGCTTTTCCTCAACAGCAAAAATATTAATTTCATAGAACGTTTTAAGAGGAGATTAAGATTTCTAGAAAAAGTTCTCCTCACAATATTAGCACAAAGTAAAAAATAGTAAATAAATAAATAATAAGTATTATGTATGATAGTAGGTAAGCAAGAATTAATTTATTATAACTAAGTTAAAAGGGGAAAAAAAAAGATTATCTGGAAAACAGTATGTGCAGTTATAAATAAAACGAGCTAATTTAATAATAACATTAAAAAAAGACAAATAAATAAAAACTTTTACAAATTCGTATTTATAATAGACAAAATTTATACAATGTGAATACTTTAACATTTAAAAAAAAAAGATTTTTAGCGCAACAAATCTAAAGTAAATTTTTTGGGCAATTTACTAAACAGAAGAAAAATGCTTGTATTTGAGAAAAATTTGTTTCGTGTTTAATACAAACCAAACATTTCATGTCACAATGCTAAAATTTAAAAGCATATGTATATTTATATCACTTTGGAATAAATGTGCATTTTATAGCCTCATACAGTGATAGAAAATAAAATTTCAAAGTAGAAATTATAAAATAAAAAATTCTGGACTAATTTTTGAATAATATATAGGAGTATATATCAAAATGTTAAATAAATATTTGATGAAATTTATATTTAGCTACCATTAGTTTAAAATTATTTAATTCTTTAATCAAATTTGAAAATAAATAAATAAAATTATAAATATATTTTACAGAAGGAAAAAAAAATCAATAAAAGTTTGTTACTTGCAAGATAAAAATTAATGACAATCTGTGATCAGTTTTAATATTAATATTCTATTTTTGAATATACAGCTTGTTAGTCAAAAAAACTATAACTTCTGTTTATTATGACATGTGGATATTTAAAAAATTATTAAAAGTTGGCATACAAAATTTCATTATTTTTGTTAATGAGTTAGGGTTGATGCACAAACATAAGGTAATATAAAATTGAATTGTGCTTTGGAATTTTTTTTTTTAAACTGAGCATCTAAATATTTCATTTGCCTTTCTTTTGTTTCAAGCTCTCAAAAGCAAACATCACTTAAAAAGCTTTATTCAAACCCTCAAGTACATTGATATTTATTAACAGAAACCTTTTAGCACAGAGAAGGTAAGTTTACATTCAAGTTTAAATTTAATTATAAACTTTTCAGCAAGTTATGATAATTTTAGCAAATTGTTGAAATATTTATAAACCACTGACAGAAAAAAACTAATTAAACTTATATTAATGAGTTTGATGCTAATAAGCAACTTATAAGGCAAATGGAGGGCAAGGAGGGATTCTAAATTCTAATTTAGGAAGAACAATAAATGTGGAATTACTAAATAATGGTTTTTCTTATACACAAATAAAATTGCTAGAGGATAGAAATGGAAATAAATATTGAAAAATCATTTACTTCTTCTTCATTAGGTTGATAATCTTCATCAGATGCACTTTCTTCAGAATATTCTTCTTCCAATAGTTTTTTTGATACATCATCAGGTTTTTTAGGAGTTAAAGCAGGCCAAAGTGACTAGAAAATTTAATTAGATGTTAGAACTAGAAAACAAACCTTACGTTATATTAGTTAGAAATAACTTTTATAATTAACACTTCCACTTTTAAGAACACTGATAATCTATTTGAAGACAACATGGAATACTTTAAAAAAACCTGGTGGACAAAAGCACCAAGAATATTAACACGTAAGTAAATGAATGAAACAAAAATTGAGCTGTTTCGTATAAGTCACAAGAGCAATTCGTAGATGCATCAGCTAAAGGATTATAAAGACAAACTTTTGAAAAATTTTGTCTACTGTCAGATTTAAAAAAAGAAAACAGAATTTGATTAGAGAGAATTGATAAAATAGAACAACATGTCTTTGGTTTTAATAGATAACAATGTCTAAACCTGACTAATCTGTGCAATAACTACTACTTCTATTTTTAAGACTGCTTTTTTTTTTTTTGGTGATTGTATATTTCTATTATACTAATTAGTATTATTTCCTTTATTATAAATTTAATCAGAGATGTGATTGACCAAAAGTGGATAACAGAAGAAATCCAAAAAACAGCATAAAATAATGCACAAACAAAAAAAATGATGCAAAAACTATGATTTGAATAGACAATGTACAGAAAAAAATGATCAAAACTACAGTTCAAATGGCATTTTTGCTAACTGAAAAAAAAAAGTAAGTTATCAATACTATATGATTTTTCCAAGACATTTTAACATATATATTGTTCAGGAAAAATTCATATATATATATAGGACAACAAATATGAGGGTAAAACCAATACTTCATTGTAAGCATACCACACTAGTATATTTTTTAGTAAATATTTCTTTAATGCTCAGTGGATCTATGTGATATATCTCAGACACATCGTCTTTCTTTTTAAAGGTTTTTATAGACATGACTTAACGGGCATTTCATAGTATGTTTTTGAGCATCAGTCGCATATATATGAATAGAACAAACAACTCCATTTTATTTACTTTATTTTAGATTCAGATGAGAAAGAAAGTTTTAAGACCTGGAAGCTTTTTTTTAAATGAACATTTCTCTGCAATCTGGTAACTTTGCCATGTATTTTCTTAACAGCTTCCTTTGATACCAGCTTTTGACTGTTGTCCCAACAAGTTTTCAGCCCCCCCCCAAAAAAAACACCTTCTGCTTAGTAGTTTCCTGCTACTGAACACATGTTTTAGAGATTTCCATCAATTTTATCTTTAAAATAAACATTTTATAAAATTGTACTACAGATTTCTTAGAAAGCTTTAAAAAAATGACTAATCCAAAAAAAGCAAAAAGCAGCAGATCCACATAAAAGTTACATAAAACATTTGGTTACATTTCAGCTTAAACACAAGTGAGAAATATATATTTAAGACAAGTTGATATAATCAGTTTTGATAGTTGGAAATTTTGAATAGAAGTTGTATTAGATGAGCATCAAATAAAGCCACCATCAGAACAAAAGACAGTGTAATTAAAACAGAAGACAATAAAAAAAACACTTTACATTTTCTTTTAATGATTGTGGATCAAATTCTCATTTAATAAATGCTGAAAAGTATTTCACTTAACTTACAGAATTAAAGATAATAAATATTGCCAAATCTTGTCAAAATTTAGTTACAACCAAAATTGGTTTCATAATTAACAAAGAAAAAAAATTGTAGGTATGCATACTGAATTGTATGTATTTCCAAAAGATGGAGACAAATTAAATTCAGATTCTGTAGAATAGTATCATTAGAACTTGAATTAAATAAGGATAAGAAAAAAAGAATATGCTACCATGGCTTAGTAATTAGCCAAGCAAAGATGGAAATCCATTTAGCACTGAATGCTGCCCAATAAACAGATAGAATTACATTAAATAGAAACTTACTCGCAAGAAGCTAAAAACAGATCAGATTACAAATACTAGGAAGAAAGCTACTGATAATAAAATATAATCATATTAGAAAAATAAAACACAAACTCTTATAAAAGAACCAAATAATACAAAAGTAATAAATTGCAAATGGGTATTTTAACTTTAAAAGTTTGGTAACATAAAAATTATTTTAACTTTGGTAGCATAAAAAGAGATAAAGCAAGATCAGTATCTAAATATTTTAGGTAAAAAAATGTAAATAATTATTCAACAACTGTTGCTAAGAGCAACATTAGCTGGAGCACAGTCTCTACTAAGAGCAATATCAGCTAGAGTAGAGTCACTACTAAGAACAATATCAGCTGGAGCATAGTGTCTCTACTAAGAGAAATATTAGCTGTTAAAGATTATTCAAGCTTAAACTCTATCATATGGATGCAAAAATATGATGAAAAATTTAAATGTGAACTGGATTCTGAAATTTATAATCACTAGCTCAAAAGTTTGGCTATTGATCAAAAGTTGGATATCTTTGTAAAATTTTTATCTTAGTAGTATTATGTACAACCAAAAAAAAGCAAGCTACAGTGCTTTATCAAATATCAAAGCAGAATATATTGCAGAGCAGATTTAGATATTTTTTGATCGTAGGTAATGTGTATTATCCTTCTTTTAATAAGATAATTTAGTTTTATATTTCAGCACATTTTTAATACATTAATGATGTTTTATTTTATTAATTTTTTTATTATATTACTTGTTGTTTATTTATTTATTATGATTCCAGATTGACCAGCATCTGCATCTGTATATAATATTATTGAAGAGGCATTTGTTTATAAATACTCTAAAAACTAAATGAACATAATAAAACATGTAAGAATCTGATAAATTATATTTCATAAAGCATTAACATTATCCTAATATTTTATCATTCATAATATATATATACAGTACACTCCCGATTATCCGCGGAATTGGGTGGCGCTGCCGCAGCGGATAACAAAAATCGCGGATAATCCGAAAAAAACTAAAAACGGGCATAGCAAAAAAGAAAACAGTCATTCCAACTTTGAAAAATCGTTTTATATAAAATAAAACGTAAAATAAACAGCAGGAAATGTTTAACTAACGCTTAATATTTTAGTATATCACTCAAAACTAACCTAAAATGCATTTTGTTAATGAAAACAGAAAAGTGCTTTGTATTTACGAGAGGCGTCAAGGATACACAGAAAAATTAATACATATGTACTGTTTTAATACTGTAATGTATTATGTAATTACAAAAGCATAACTGTAAAACTGCACCTTTTTGAAAAAATCAGTCAAAAAAAAAAAAAAAAACCTTTGTGTGGCAGGCGCGGATAATCGGGAGTCTACTGTATATATAACTAGGAAAAAATCTTTTCATTAGCTTGCTTTGCCCTCCTCTTAACCTAGCAGCTGATTACTTGAAAATATGACATTGATCACAGAAGGTTCAGCTGTGACTGAAACTTTTTAAATTTTGAAATATTTTGCAGGATCTGAACAGTGAAATAAAAGACAGAGAAGATAACATAGAATGCTTAAGCTTATAAAAATTCTTGAAATCAAACCAAGTCTATAGATATATATTATCACTTCCTGTATAAAAACAGGAAAATAAAGCAAATAAAATTGCACTATATTAAGGCTGAAGAACAATCAATAGACATATTAATAAAAGGACAGCGATGACAAATTTTTCAAAAATTTTGTGTACTATCAGATTTAAAAGACAAAACAAAGGATATGATAAGAAGCGTCTTATCAGTGCAATAACTACTACTTTTAAGATCTTTCACTTTTTTGGGAAGGGAGGCAGTTCTATTTTATATATCATCTGCTTCTAAACTGCATTATTTCTCATTTTTCTAAATTACAATAACAGATAAACTTAGTGCACTCAAATTTAGCACAAACATTTATTGAAAAATACAAATTAGCAGCATGAAGTGGTTTTTCCAAACTTTTAGTTAATTAAAAATTAAGGGAAATTGCAGAAATTAAAAAAATTAGAAATGAATAAAAATTAAGGATTTTTTTTTGTAAAGAAATTATTATACAAAAATAATTTTTACACCTTTTAAAATTCAAACATTTATTTTTTCAATGGTACCAATTTAATTCTTGTGCAATTTTTTCATTATATTTATAATTTGTTAAAAATGCTTTTAATGCATATTGTTGTTCAGACTGCTTCCATTGCTTACCTAAATGCCTTTTCTAAATATCAGCATTATAATGCTAACACATAAATTATTCATATCTGATAAAATTGTCATTACAATAACTATGTGAAATATGCATCAAATAACACAGAATACACTTTAAAAAATTGTCATATTAAAAAAAAAACATTAAGAGTCATGACACATATATTTGTAGATAAAAAAAAAGAAAAGAAAAATGAATTTCATATACAAGAAATATTCTGATTTCAATCTAAAATAAGAATGATTCTGTAACTCAATATACAATTAATAAAATTCCAAAATTTCTATATTTCTATAAAATTTAATAATTATTATTAATAATTTAATTTCTATAAAATTTAAATATTTCTTTGGGCTTTAAATAATAAAAAAAGTATTAAGAAAAACTTAAAGAAGGAAAGGAAAATAATATATTAAATAAACAGTAAAAATATAAAATTATCTTTCTTAATATAAATTTCTACTCATTAAAAAAACAAAATAAACATGCACTTTCAAAATAAGGATAAATTATTGAAATAATTTTTAGCAACTATACAGATTATCAAACAAGCATTTCCAAGATAGAATTACTAAAGGTTTAATGCCATCAAATAACTTGATAGACAATAACATATTGATTGATGAATATAACATATTATAATAATTGATGGATATAACAAAGTACCTTTATATGATCTCATCAGTAAGATCATATAAAGGTACTTTCATGATTAACTAAACACTATAAGTTCAAAAGTAATAAAAATTTTACCTTGTTGATTTCTTTTGCTGCAGGTACTTTTGATATAGGCTGGTCTTTGGTTTCTAACTGAGACTTATTTTCCTTTTGTGATTTCAATGAATTTTGTACCATAGTCAAAACTGAATTATTCGCTAAAAGATACTGAAAGATAATTTTTAGTAACAAATATGGAATGAAAAAAGTACTTTCTACAGGCAAATATTAATAAATTAAAAAAGTAATCTGTAGCACACAAGATTCAAAATACATTTAAAAAATAAAGTTTTTATTTTATTTAAATTACAGAATACACAAGCTATGTTAAACAGAAAATAAATAGGTTTCAATCTGATATAAAAACAGAATGATAATGCAATTAATGTCATTATGTACTTGAAACATAAAACAATGGGGACTTAAAATGGAAAATTTGCATATTCTCTCAAAAGTATCTATAAAATGACATAATAATAGTTTTGAAATAATAGATGCTATTAATCATACTAAAATATATAGATATACATATTCAGAAAAATAGGCTTTATAACATCATATGACAATTTCTATAGCTAAATTTTGTGATTCCCATCTTTCAACATTAGGTGAAATTTAAAAACAAATAGAAATAAAATAGTTAAAAGGAATAGCCATCAATATTTGGATTATGGAATGACAGAGAGAACAATCAAGAGACTCATAACTGTGAAGTCTCAAGTGCAATTGTTAGAATCCAAAATATAAATATAATGCCTTATATCAGGGATAGCTAATCAGTGGCATGTATTCCATTGATGGCACGCAATACAATATTTTGGGCATGCCACCGATCAAAACAGCTTGCATGCGACTTCATTTAATAAACTGAATTTGTCCCAATTCGATTGGCTGGAAATCGAAGAATTTGAAATGCAATTGGTTTATTTCCAGTCTAATTAAATGTGGATTCAAAAATTTATTGAAACCGGGAAAAAGTTGGAATTTATTGAAACAGAAAGGCTAATAAGCAACATAAGTAAAACTGCCAGCAACGAAATTTTGGAAACATAGAAATCAATTCAAACATTTAACTGTTTGAAGAAGCTGGCTCATTCTATTTTAAGCATATTTTCATCTATGCTTGTGAGTCATTTTCAGAGAGGAATAGCATTACAGACTCGCTTAGAAAGCATTTGGCAGATGACTCCAATTCAGCGTGCATTCTGAACAACTTACAATCCTAATATAAGTTATTTGATATCTAATCTGCAACAATAGAAGTCACATTAATGTTACTTTAATTTGAATTACACATATAACTAAAACATTTACTCTACAAGTGCAAAATGTATTTTTTCACAGTAAATGAAGAGTTTTGAGTTGTTAGCATTTAGTTTTATTATCTTCCCAATAATCACAAGCCAAAATTATTTGACAGCACATCTATACCTCATTAGACATTTCTTTAGAAAAAATAGCATGCAGATCCATAAAGGTTCGCCACCCTGCCCTATATCATTTCATTTATGAGAACAATTTAAGAACATTGGATCCATAGAATAAATGGCTGGATTAAAGTACCAAAGAATCATGATTGCAAATCAAGAACAATCTACATTTATGTTTTAAAGGAAGGAAACATTTGAGTCCAATAGATCTCCAATTATTTTATGACTTATGTACAAAAAGAAAGGTAAGAATAAGATTGTGTAGAATTCAAAATTTTAAGTAAGAAAAATCTCTTTGTAACACATTTTACACAAAATACAGCTTTGGCAACATCAATAATTGAAACAAAGACATACCTGAATGCCTTTGGGAAAGGCTCTGTGCCTGCCATAAGATTAAAGATAAGATAAAGGAGCAGTATATCCATATTTGTAAAGTGAAAACAAAGAATTTAGAATTTTTTTTACTGATGCTGCACTTTGTTCACGGATTAATCAAATTGAAGTACATACAGAAAACAAAAAAGTTTACCAAATAGATTGTCAGATAGATCATTACACTTAAAACACACAATATATCTGGGATACACTTCAATTCACCATTCCTTCTGAAAACTATATTGTTAAAGACAAAGAAGCATCATAAACTGCCTAATTTGTAATGAAAATTCAAGTTCTAAAATTTAAAATTGTAAGAATCAACAATATCCTTGAACATATTTCTTTGTCCAATAATATATTCTTTGTTTTATGTTTTTTTTCATTGATAGATCATATATATGATCATGTATGCACGTTCTAAAGTTTACATGCAAGCAATAATCCAACCTAGCCAGATGCCATGAAAGGTTAAAACACCTTTTTCTTGCACTATGTCAACTTACATGTATACCTAATTTCATTAAATATTTTGAAGAGTTTTAATAGCAAATGCCTAACAATGAAAAGTGTAATAATTTTGAAAGTAAGCACATATAAGGATTTTATATATTATTTAAATTTTATAAATATGTGGATTAATCTTAAAAACAATATGCAAAATAAAAAGAGGTGAAGCAGTACAGCTGTTACATAATAGTTGTATTGCTTTCAAGAAAAAGGTTTACTCAATATCAGAAGGTTTCATGGTTTATATCAGAAGACATTTTGCATAAATATAATATTTGAAATAATGAGTGTCATTATGTTTTTTGTTTGCTTTTTCAGAAAAAGTAAAGAAAGGCATAAATTACTTTAAGAGAAAAATGAAATAACTAAACAAGATCAAAATATTTCCATGAAATAATTATATAATAGAAAATTTAGCAACAAATAGAATCATACAAAAGACTAATAAATATTTTGCTCAAAATCAATTTATTTTATGATATAAAAGAAATATAATTTTTTTTTTTAAAAAAATAAGTGTTTGTTTTATAAATATCAGCAGATACAAACCCTAAGAATAGTTTTTAGATTTTCAGCTGTCAATTTTTTTCTGCTGTATGTCCGAGTATTTATAGTATCAATCATTTCACTTTTGTTTCCAAGAACTTTTTTCTCATTTTTATCCATCTCAACATCAGAGATTTCTGTGTTTTCTTCTAATTTTAGTCGTTTAGTAACATTTTCTGGAGATACCATTTCAATAGACCTGTCTATGGACGTTAATTTCCTTTTTCTACCACTTGTAAACATCCAATTTTCATCAGCATTACTTATGGAAGATACATTTTCAATATAAACCTTTTCCGCCATCATCAGTTTTAATTAATTTCTAAAATCTAGTAACATGCTTTTATGTTCAATGCGGAAATGTAATCGGAATTTAATTCCAATTTATATATAACTTTAGTTCTCTATATAATTGACTCATTTCTGAAAAATATATTTTATTATAAAAAAATGCATCAAAATTGAATATCAAGTATATTGTGCATTCAAATATGAATGAGCATTATTGCAGTTCATTCTATGCATTTACATTTTGTTTTCATTATTCTTTTAAAATAATAGCAAGTTTTCTGGTTTATTAATTTTAAATTATTCAACACAAATTCAAGTGGAAGAAAAGTTTAAGCGAAATTCAAAGATGTAATTAAATAATGCAAAAAGTAAACAAATAACTTAACTCCTCTCCACTTTTTTAAAAAAGATTATTTTTCTCTCGATGAAGCAATTCATTTCATTTCAATGGTATTTTTTGCAACTTCCAATGGCTTTTCGTTGGAACAACTGAAAAATATCACTATCATTTGACATAAAAAATATTACGAATTCGTCGTAACATGATATTTATTTCTATTTTTTTTTTCAATTTATTTCTGTTACATATTTATATTTGATCAGCCTTATTTAGAATAATGACAGTTCCATTTTTATGAAAAGAAGGACTTGCTTGAGAAATGGAGATCAGACTGAGGTTCGGTTTGATCATAGTAAAATTTTAGGATTTATTTCTTTAATATATCAAAATTCAAAATATTAACTTAAAAACTTTCACCAAATTTTATTGTGTTGATAAACTGCCTTTGTATCTCACTGGCGAAGAAACATAGTAATTAGTGATGTGCCGTTCAATACATATCGAATCCTTGTAGAGATGCATAATCCACGATTTTTTGAGTAACAAATAATTTTGCTATTGTTATTTTTAAGTATTTGTTCCAAATGTCTGTTATTTCAATCATATTATTAATTAAAAATTATTAATTAGTATTAGATATAAAATTTATCAATTGTAATTAATACTTAATTTACTAATTTAAGTAACGTGTGATTGAATTAATTTATCTATTTCAGCTTACTTTTTAAATTTTATTTTTTTCAAAACTATTTATTTAATTTATTGATTACAGTAAATTATTTTCTGAAAAAGTTGAATAAAAAATATATGTCATTTCTTTAAAATATTTACATTAGTTCTATATTCTACCAATAGATGGCGCCAGCAGGTGAACAGAATATATGCAATCAGAAAGGCATGTCACAGGCAATTAAAAATGTTATTTATGGGATAGTGCATTATCAAATGCGAATATCGGAAAGTCAAGGTGGGTACAATTAAGCGGTGCGATGACTTCACACTTTCCAGTGAAGTCACCGCTCCGATAAATTTCTGTGATATGCAATTCACTGATACGATAATTCCAAGGATAACCGGTCCGTTCACTTTCCAAACAATTCACAGATTTCTCTTTTTCCCTTTATTCGTGTTAAGGGGATGAGACCCTCAGGACACAAGGGAAGAATGTTTTGTGTTTCTGGGATTTCTTTTCCTCCCCCTGGAGCAGGGATAGGCAAACTGTTTTCAATCGCGGGCCAAAAATCGAAAAAAAAAAAAAAAAAAAAAAAATTGGCGGGCCAAGATAAATTTTTCTAAAATTTTAAAAACAATATAAAAGTATTACAGTTTAAATATACGTTAATGAGATGAATGAAATTGCGATTTCATTTTTAAAAGTTACTTATATTGAGGTTCGATGTGAGATGCATTGATTCTAAGGAACGAAGCTAAATGCTCATCTCTCAGTCTACTTCTGAAATAATTCTTTCTAAGGTTCATACTTGAAAACACTTGTTCACATATCTAAGATGAAGCAAACATAGCACTGATTTCTGGGCTTGAGATATTAAAGTTGGGAAACTTATTTCAATAATGATTTGTAAAACTCTAACTTTTGTATATTTAGAAACAACTGCTTGAAATGATTGTTAGATTGCAACTCAATTAATTACTGCTGCAAATCGACCTCACTGCTTCACAATTTACATTGAAAGACATGGCAAAAAGAACCAATTTTGTTTGAATGGCACTGAAATCTTGAAATTTGCGTTCGAACTCAAAATGCAATTTTTTCAAACCATCTTCATAATTCTTAAGCTTCTCTTCATTTACTGAGAGTATTGAATTTAACCTCGGGAAATGAGACAAATCGTTCTTAACTAGCTGCCTAGCAAACAGATTAAGTTTTAGTTCAAAAGCTTTGAGATGGGTCCAGATATCGTCGATAAATTGATTTTTCTCTTGCATCTTGACATTCAAGTTGCTCATATGACAAAGAAGATCTATGAAAAATGCAAAGTCCGAAATCCATTATGTATCTTCTAACATTTCGCACTCCGCAGAACACTGTTTCTCATGGAAGAACGACACAATGTCGTCTTTTAGCTGAAAAACTCGATCGAAAACACATCCAGCACTAAGCCAGTTTACTTTCATGTAAAGAATATTAAGTATATAATAATATGTAATCAGAATATTAACACTCTGGGTGGTTTCATTTTACATGTGAAACTTCTGAAAAGCGAGAGACACCAGACTAGTAATCTATCGTAAAAGCGCATCGGTTTTCCAAACGAGATGCACTGAAAGCGTTAGACGAATTTTTGCTTTCCCCCAAACGTCATGTGGGGTCAAGAGTCCCTAAGGGAAGGAACAAGTTACCGCTCATTCAAGTCAAATTTTATTGCTTTCCGTTATTTTGTACGGCTACAAAAATCAGAGGGTTTCTAAGAATAGTGAATGGGAAGACTTCTGTTTCTTTTTAACCCCGATCGCTGAAATAACACTTTGCCAATCGTTGCAATCCGATGGCGCGGGTCGAAACTGCGTCAACTAGTTTGCAGGCCGACACTCGGACACACAAGGCAGCATACGACCTGTCGGAGACCGAATTTAAAGCCACATGTTTATTTATTTTTATTCTATAATGGTGTATATCCATGCGTGAAAGCCATGTGTATAAAAGAAGGGATAAGTCTGCGCATGCCCAGAATCTCTAACCAAACTGAGACTTTTATTTGCACAATTTCTTTATTTTGGAAGTTTTTTTAAATAATATATTGAAATCTTTGTAAATTCTTGTCAAATTTTAATACTTGAAAAGAAAAATAATAATTTTCTCTATACTGAAAATTAAAAAAATAAATAAATAATATGAAAAAAAGTGAAAATAAAAAGGATTTCGATGGCGCGGATCGAACCTGCGGCAACTAGTTTGCAGGCCGACACTGGGACCACAAGGCAGCATACGACCTGTTGGAAACCGAATTTAAAGGCACATGTTTATTTATTTATTTTTATTCTATAATGGTGCAAATCCATGCATGAAAGACATGTGTATAAGAGAAGGGATAAGTCTGCGCATGCCCAGAATCTCTAACCAAACTGAAACTTTTATTTGCACAATTTCTTTATTTTGGAAGTTTTTTTAAATAATATATTGAAATCTTTGTAAATTCTGGTCAAAATTTTACTACTTGAAAAGAAAAATAATAATTTTCTCTATACTGAAAATTAAAAAAAAAAATAAATAATATGAAGAAAAGTGAAAATAAAAAGGAATCCGATGGCGCTTATCGAAAATGCGTCAACTAGTTTGCAGGTCGACACTCAGACCACAAGGCAGCATACGACCTGTCGTAGAACGAATTTAAAGCCACATGTTTTTTTATTTATTTTTATTCCATAATGGTGCATATCCATGCATGAAATCCATGTGTATAAGAGAAGGGATAAGTCTGCGCATGCCCAGAATCACTGAGACTTTTATTTGCACAATTTCTTTATTTTGGAAGTTTTTTTAAATAATATATTGAAATTTTTGTAAATTCTGGTCAAAATTTTACTACTTGAAAAGAAAAATAATAATTTTCTCTATACTGAAAATTAAAAAAATAAATAAATAATATGAAGAAAAGTGAAAATAAAAAGGATTCCGATGGCGCGTATCGAACATTTTTCAACTAGTTTACAGGCCGACACACGGCCCACAAGGCAGCATACGACTTGTTTGAGAAAGAATTTAAAGGCACATGTTTATTTATTTATTTTTATTCTATAATGGTGCATATCCATGCATGAAAGCCATGTGTATGAGAGAAGGGATAAGTCTGCGCATGCCCAGAATCTCTAACCAAACTGAGACTTTTATTTGCACAATTTCTTTATTTTGGAAGTTTTTTTAAATAATATATTTAAATTTTTGTAAATTCTGGTCAAAATTTTACTACTTGAAAAGAAAAATAATAATTTTCTCTATACTGAAAATTAAAAAAACAAATAAATAATATGAAGAAAAGTCAAAATAAAAAGAATTCCGATGGCGCGGATCGAACCTGCTTCAAATAGTTTACAGGCCGACACTCGGACCACAAGGCAGCATACGACCTGCCGGAGACCGAGTTTAAAGGCACATGTTTACTTATTTATTTTTATTCTATAATGGTGCATATCCATGCATGAAAGCCATGTGTATAAGAGAAGGGATAAGTCTGCGCATGCCCAGAATCTCTAACCAAACTGAGACTTTTATTTGCACAATTTCTTTATTTTGGAAGTTTTTTTTTTTATAATATATTGAAATCTTTGTATATTCTGGTCAAAATTTTACTACTTGAAACGAAAAATAATAATTTTCTCTATACTGAAAATTAAAAAAATAAATAAATAATATGAAGAAAAGTGAAAATAAAAAGGAATCCGATGGCGCGGATCAAACCTGCGTCCACTAGTTTGCAGGCCGACACTCGGACCACAAGGCAGCATACGACCTATCGGAGACCGAATTTAAAGCCACATGTTTATTTATTTCTTTTTATTCTATAATGGGGCATATCCATGCATGAAAGCCATGTGTATAAGAGAAGGGATAAGTCTGCGCATGCCCAGAATCTCTAACCAAACTGAGACTTTTATTTGCACAATTTCTTTATTTTGGAAGTTTTTTTAAATAATATATTTAAATCTTTGTAAATTCTGGTCAAAATTTTACTACTTGAAAAGAAAAACAATAATTTTCTCTATACTGAAAATTAAAAAAATAAATAAATAATATGAAGAAAAGTGAAAATAAAAAGGATTCCGATGGCGCGGATCGAACCTGCTTCAACTAGTTTACAGGCCGACACTCGGACCACAAGGCAGCATACGACCTGTCGGAGACCGAATTTAAAGGCACATGTTTACTTATTTATTTTTATTCTATAATGGTGCATATCCATGCATGAAAGCCATGTGTGTAAGAGAAGGGATAAGTCTGCGCATGCCCAGAATCTCGAACCAAACTGAGACATTTATTTGCACAATTTCTTTATTTTGGAAGTTTTTTTAAATAATATATTGAAATCTTTGTAAATTCTGGTCAAAAGTTTACTACTTGAAAAGAAAAATAATAATTTTCTTTATACAGAAAATTAAAAAAATAAATAAATGATATGATTAAAAGTGAAAATAAAAAGGATTACGATGGCGCGGATCGAACCTGCTTCAACTAGTTTACAGGCCGACACTCGGACCACAAGGCAGCATACGACCTGTCGGAGACCGAATTTAAAGCCACATGTATATTTATTTATTTTTATTCTATAATGGTGCATATCCATGCATGAAAGCCATGTGTATAAGAGATGGGATAAGTCTGCGCATGCCCAGAATCTCTAACCAAAATGAAACTTTTATTTGCACAATTTCTTTATTTTGGAAGTTTTTTTAAATAATATATTGAAATCTTTGTAAATTCTGGTCAAAATTTTACCACTTGAAAAGAAAAATAATAATTTTCTCTATACTGAAAATTAAAAAAATAATTAAATAATATGAAGAAAAGTGAAAATAAAAAGGATTCCAATGGCGCGGATCGAACCTGCCGCAACTAGTTTGCAGGCCGACACTCGGACCACAAGGCAGCATACGACCTGTCGGAGACCGAATTTAAAGCCACATGTTTATTTATTTCTTTTTATTCTATAATGGTGCATATCCATGCATGAAAGCCATGTGTATAAGAGAAGGGATAAGTCTGCGCATGCCCAGAATCTTTAACCAAAATGAAACTTTTATTTGAACAATTTCTTTATTTTGGAAGTTTTTTTAATTAATATATTGAAATCTTTGTAAATTCTGGTCAAAATTTTACTACTTGAAAAGAAAAATAATAATTTTCTCTATACTGAAAATTAAAAAAATAATTAAATAATATGAAGAAAAGTGAAAATAAAAAGGATTCCAATGGCGCGGATCGAACCTGCCGCAACTAGTTTGCAGGCCGACACTCGGACCACAAGGCAGCATACGACCTGTCGGAGACCGAATTTAAAGCCACATGTTTATTTATTTCTTTTTATTCTATAATGGTGCATATCCATGCATGAAAGCCATGTGTATAAGAGAAGGGATAAGTCTGCGCATGCCCAGAATCTCTAACCAAACTGAGACTTTTATTTGCACAATTTCTGTATTTTGGAAGTGTTTTTAAATAAAATATTTAAATCTTTGTAAATTCTGGTCAAAATTTTACTACTTGAAAAGAAAAACAATAATTTTCTCTATACTGAAAATTAAAAAAATAATTAAATAATATGAAGAAAAGTGAAAATAAAAAGGATTCCAATGGCGCGGATCGAACCTGCCGCAACTAGTTTGCAGGCCGACACTCGGACCACAAGGCAGCATACGACCTGTCGGAGACCGAATTTAAAGGCACATGTTTATTTATTTCTTTTTATTCTATAATGGTGCATACTGTTTGTCGACGACAAGAATACTGCTAGACATTCGTCTATGTTTACGGCGGGCGCTATAGAAACAGGTTGCGGTAGGGATGATCCATTTTCAATGGGTGGAATCGGAAAGAAGTCTGGGGAGGGTATTCTTTTTCTTGGCGTCAATGTGAAGCGATAACAGAAAATCTATTGCTCATTCGTCTTCTCGCTTTAATCGCAGTTGCACGTATCTTTATATTCGCTTAACTTATTTCTTTTATATTTTATTAATCTTTTCTTTGGTTAATATTAACTGCATTTTATTATTTAATATTTTTTTTTGTCTCGTAAATTTTGACATCCTTTAAAATGCCTTTTCGATTTAAGAAAGGAGAGACTTTAAAATCACAAGCACGTAAAATTGTGCATAATGTTGCAGAGTTCTGCTCCGAAGAATCTGCAGCAAAATCTTTGAAGGTTCCTCTTCCACAAGCCATGAAAAGAGCTGCTCAGGCGACTGGAGTGTCGGAAGGCACTATTAGGAAAATTAAAAATGAAGTTTCGACACTGGACAAAACGGAAGTTTTGAGTACTCCTGGAAAGCACCGTAAAAGGCCTATTGACCGAAATTGTGAAATTGACGACTTCGACAAATGTGTTATTCGTCAAACAGTTCAAGATTTTTACGTCCAGCAAAAGAAAGTGCCTTCTTTAAGAAAATTACTTCCCGTATTGAGAGAGAAGTTGAATTTTCATTGGAATAAGGAATCATTGAGGAAAATTTTGCATTCAATGAATTTTCGCTGGAAGAAATGCGCGAATAAAAGAAAATTTCTCATCGAAAGACCTGATATTGTGTTTTGGAGAAACAACTACTTGCGAAAAATGAGGCAGTACAGAAAAAGTAAATGCCAGATAGTTTTCATTGATGAAACGTGGGTCGACAGTAATCTAACATTTAGAAAATGCTGGCAAAGTGATACAATTTCAGGAGCCGAAATAAATATAAATCCAAAAATCGATTGATCATTGTGCATGCTGGCTCGTCCACGGGATTTATTCCTGGCTCTCAATTAATTTACAAAGCGTCAACTAAAACTGGTGATTATCATGGCCAAATGAATTATGAAAATTTTGAGAAATGGGTGTTGGAAAAACTCATTCCAAATTTGCGCCCAAAAAGTGTCGTGTGCATGGACAATGCTCCATATCACACAAAAGTTGCAAATCCGACACCTACCAAATACAGTACGAAGAAAGAAATGACCGATTGGCTGATTAATAACGGAATAGAATGCGATATGAAAATGAGGAAAGCGGAACTGTATTCGCTAATTGATAGGAATCGCCCTAAAGAAATCATATATAAAATTGACAGCATAATAAAAGAAAATGGGCATTATGTCTTGCGACTTCCTCCCTACCATTGCGATTTAAATGCGATTGAATACGTTTGGTCTTCAGTCAAAAGACTCATCAAAGAGAGAAATATAACAGGAGACTTAAGTTTAGAAAACTTACAGAATCTGTTGTGCGATGCTTTGGGCGGAGTGTCTTCCGAGGAATGGGAGGCTCATTGCCGTCATGTGGAAAAACTTGAAAATTCTTATTGGGAAAAAGATGGAATTTTAGAGGAAGTAGTAGACGAACTGGTAGTTCAAATTGGAAGTACTGAATCGGATTCCGATTCAGAAGAAACGGAATCATGTGATAGTGATTCAGAATTTTTTTAAGAAACTACACAACTGTCACTCGATCTCTGCTAGTTTTGTCATTTTAAAATAATATAGTTTTGCATTCTTTTAATCATAATTAATATATTTTATAAATAAAAAGTGAGTTTTAAAATTGCTTTTTTATTTCTTTTCGATTATTCAATTATAGATTATAGCAGAATGGAATTGTATTTAGTCTAATACATTTTGTTTCTGATACATTGTTATTATTTTCTATTTTTTTCATTAATGTGTTCTTGATTTCTACCATTCATGTTTGTGTTAATAATCAAAAGTTTCAGTTTAACATAGTTTTGATTGTCCTTATTTTTTAAGGTCTGTTTTATTTATTTATTTTGCAGATTTTACTAAATTTAAAGCATGAAATTTAGTTAGTTAATTGCTGATTAATTAATTTTTATAATTGTTATGATAATACTTTAAATTGTAGAAAGTGAAACGAAGAAAAAAACAATAGATTCTAATATTTATCAGGAAATAATAGAATATTTTAGCATGAAGTTACTATGGGCTAAATTAAGATAAAACCTTGGAAATTAATTAAATTGAAATTAGAGTTTAAAATATCATTATATATATACTTTTATAGCTTTTTCTGGATCAAAAACTTTTATTTAATGTTATAAACTGAAATTTAATAAAATAATTTGCCTAAATTAGAATTTAACTTTTTAGCATAAATAAGATCGCCTTTTGAATTGATCGATATATGGAACTGGAAAATATAGAAATCCATTTCAGATTATATTTATAAAAAAAATGCACAGTTCAAACTATTAAAGCAAATTATACTCAGCTGTTTGTATAAGTAAAATTAATTGATCATTCATTTTGAATTTTTTATTTGAAAAGTGTATTGAAAATTTATTAAAAAAAAGTTCTTGCAGGAAACTTTGAATTCCATTATTTTTTAAACAAGTATATTTCACAATTCAGTATTTTATTTTCATCGAAATTATTGAGTAATTTCCTTAAATCTACAGGTATAATTAATTTAGTTATCTACTATCACAATCATTGTCAAGATAAAAAAAAAATGAGGAGGGGAAAAAAAACCCGTTGTTTTAACCTTTTGCTCTTAGTGTTAAATAATAATTATGAGAAATTGTATTTATAGTTTAAAAAAAAAGAATTACTTTGAAATTCAAAATAGTGATTCTATTATGCTATATGAAAATATTTAGAGATTAAAACGATTTAATTTCTTTTCTGGAATTGAATGAGTATATGCAATTATTAAGAAGTAATTCTATTAAATTTTTATCGCTAAATATTATTCAACTATATAATGGTATGAAAAAATATTATATTATAGGTAGCGCATTACTTTTTTTTCAATAAAATAAAGAAAAATAGTCATTTATTGAGACTTGTTGTCTCGCCTCTCTGTAGTTTCAATAGCTTTCCTTCTTAACTAGGATTCCAAGAATCTAAAAATTGTATGCACGTTAATGTGAGTTAGAAGGATTAAAGTATTTAACGAGATTCCTTTCTACTCAGGTGCACTGATTGTGATAGTAAAACGGTAGCAGATATGTATTCTCAAACGGTATTGATAGGCTTTGAATAGAAATGTGAAGAACATTAGGAGTGAAGAATTTTCAACCCCGAAATGATAAAATGCATGCAGGAATTTGGATCCTTTATTGCTTCAAGGATACATTGAAAGGAAAAGCTCATTTATCACTCTTATTTGAATTGACAGCTCGTGAGAAAATTTTTTCTTTGAAATAATTGTATTTCTTTTTCAAGTCGGGGGAAATGAATAAATGGTAATCTGGAATACAAAAACAAACTTTTACCGCGTTTTTCGTAGAATAATGTAAAGCGATATTGGGCTTATTTAGTTGGGTTCCTTTAAATCTGGGACATCTGGCACGTGCATGAATGAACACTTGAATTATCTTTAAATTCAGAATACTTTTACATATAAACTTTGCGAAATTAATTATGCTGTAAAAAGCTTGTGCATATTGAAAATAAGTTACAAATCACAGTTTGATTTTTAAAAATCTGAAAATTGATAGTGTGGTAATCGTTAATTTTGTGTTTCGGGAAATAGTATATACATCAGAAAAATAAATATAAATTTGGAAAGGTTTCAAACCTATTTAACAATGAGCATTTTACTTTAAAACAAAATAAAAGCACTTTTATAAAATTTATGAAATAAGTACGATTAATTATGTTAAATTACGATTAATTATGTTAAATTAGATTACCTCGCGTTTGCTGCGGAGAATTTGATATTAATAACTTATATAAATTTAGAGCAAATGAAATGAAGACGATTAATGTTTTGTCATGCATGATTTTACTTCTTAATTTTTTTTTTCTTCTTGTGTTGTCGTTAGACATACAAATATTTATTCAGTTTTTCTATTTGATTTGTTTTGTTCTTTCTATACATATGACAGGAATGCCGGATATTTTCAATATTCCGAGTATGCAAATGATTTTCAGCTGAGTGAATTATTTTTTTAAATTTGTTTTCAAGAATTAAATGCAATAATACCAAATATCGCCACTTTGGCGCTAAACGTGCCAATGTAAGAAACTTGAATGAATTTCTACCTCTGCGAAATGAACTCTTCCTACAGTAACCTGTTTCTATAACGCCCGCCGTAAACATAGACGAATGTCTAGCAGTATTCTTGTCGTGGACAGACAGTATCCATGCATGAAAGCCATGTGTATAAGAGAAGGGATAAGTCTGCGCATGCTCAGAATCTCTAACCAAACTGAGACTTTTATTTGCACAATTTCTTTATTTTGGAAGTTTTTTTAAATAATATATTTAAATCTTTGTAAATTCTGGTCAAAATTTTACTACTTGAAAAGAAAAACAATAATTTTCTCTATACTGAAAATTAAAAAAATAAATAAATAATTTGAAGAAAAGTGAAAATAAAAAGGATTCCGATGGCGCGGATCGAACCTGCTTCAACTAGTTTACAGGCCGACACTCGGACCACAAGGCAGCATACGACCTGTCGAAGACCGAATTTAAAGGCACATGTTTACTTATTTATTTTTATTCTATAATGGTGCATATCCATGCATGAAAGCCATGTGTATAAGAGAAGGGATAAGTCTGCGCATGCCCAGAATCTCGAACCAAACTGAGACATTTATTTGCACAATTTCTTTATTTTGGAAGTTTTTTTAAATAATATATTGAAATCTTTGTAAATTCTGGTCAAAGGTTTACTACTTGAAAAGAAAAATAATAATTTTCTTTATACAGAAAATTAAAAAAATAAATAAATGATATGATTAAAAGTGAAAATTAAAAGGAATACGATGGCGCGGATCGAACCTGCCGTAACTAGTTTACATGCCGACACTCGGACCACAAGGCAGCATACGACCTGTCGGAGACCGAATTTAAAGCCACATGTATATTTATTTATTTTTATTCTATAATGGTGCATATAGATGCATGAAAGCCATGTGTATAAGAGAAGGGATAAGTCTGCGCATGCCCAGAATCTCTAACCAAACTGAGACTTTTATTTGCACAATTTCTTTATTTTGGAAGTTTTTTTAAATAATATATTTAAATCTTTGTAAATTCTGGTCAAAATTTTACTACTTGAAAAGAAAAATAATAATTTTCTCTATACTGAAAATTAAAAAAATAAATAAATAATATGAAGAAAAGTGAAAATAAAAAGAATTCCTATGGCGCGGATCGAACCTGCTTCAAATAGTTTACAGGCCGACACTCGGACCACAAGGCAGCATACGACCTGTCGGAGACCGAATTTAAAGCCACATGTTTATTTATTTCTTTTTATTCTATAATGGTGCATATCCATGCATGAAAGCCATGTGTATAAGAGAAGGGATAAGTCTGCGCATGCCCAGAATCTCGAACCAAAATGAGACTTTTATTTGCACAATTTCTTTATTTGGGAAGTTTTTTTAAATAATATATTGAAATCTTTGTAAATTCTGGTCAAAATTTTACTACTTGAAAAGAAAAACAATAATTTTCTCTATACTGAAAATTAAAAAAATAAATAAATAATATGAAGAAAAGTGAAAATAGAAAGGATTCCGATGGCGCGGATCGAACCTGCTTCAACTAGTTTACAGGCCGACACTCGGACCACAAGGTAGCATACGACCTGTCGGAGACCGAATTTAAAGGCACTTGTTTATTTATTTATTTTTAATCTATAATGGTGCATATCCATGCATGAAAGCCATGTGTATAAGAGAAGAAATAAGTCTGCGCATGCACAGAATCTCTAACCAAACTGAGACTTTTATTTGCACAATTTCTTTATTTTGGAAGTTTTTTTTAAATAATATATTTAAATCTTTGTAAATTCTGGTCAAAATTTTACTACTTGAAAAGAAAAATAATAATTTTCTCTATACTGAAAATTAAAAAAATAAATAAATAATATGACGAAAAGTGAAAATAAAAAGGTTTCCGATGGCGCGGACCGAATGTGCTTCAACTAGTTTGCAGGCCGACACTCGGACCACAAGGCAGCATACGACCTGTAGGTGACCGAATTTAAAGGCACATGTTTATTTATTTATTTTTATTCTATAATGGTGCATATCCATGTATGAAAGCCATGTGTATAAGAGAAGGGATAGGTCTGCGCATGCCCAGAATCTCTAACCAAAAGGAGACTTTTATTTGTACAATTTCTTTATTTGGGAAGTTTTTTTAAATAATATATTGAAATCTTTGTAAATTCTGGTCAAAATTTTACTACTTGAAATGAAAAATAATAATTTTCTCTATACTGAAAATTAAAAAAATAAATAAATAATATGAAGAAAAGTGAAAATAAAAATGATTCCGATGGCGCGGATCAAACCTGCTTCAAATAGTTTACAGGCCGACGCTCGGACCACAAGGCAGCATACGACCTGTCGGAGACCGAGTTTAAAGGCACATGTTTACTTATTTATTTTTATTCTATAATGGTGCATATCCATGCATGAAAGCCATGTGTATAAGAGAAGGGATAAGTCTGCGCATGCCCAGAATCTCTAACCAAACTGAGACTTTTATTTGCTCAATTTCTTTATTTTGGAAGTTTTTTTTTTATAATATATTGAAATCTTTGTATATTCTGGTCAAAATTTTACTACTTGAAAAGAAAAATAATAATATTCTCTATACTGAAAATTAAAAAAATAAATAAATAATATGAAGAAAAGTGAAAATAAAGAGGAATCCGATGGCGCGGATCGAACCTGCGTCCACTAGATTGCAGGCCGACACTCGGACCACAAGGCAGCATACGACCTGTCGGAGACCGAATTTAAAGCCACATGTTTATTTATTTATTTTTATTCTATAATGGTGCATATCCATGCATGAAAGCCATGTGTATAAGAGAAGGGATAAGTCTGCGCATGCCCAGAATCTCTAACCAAAATGAAACTTTTATTTGCACAATTTCTTTATTTTGGAAGTTTTTTTAAATAATATATTGAAATCTTTGTAAATTCTGGTCAAAATTTTACTACTTGAAAAGAAAAATAATAATTTTCTCTATACTGAAAATTAAAAAAATAAATAAATAATATGAAGAAAAGTGAAAATAAAAAGGAATCCGATGGCGCGGATCGAACCTGCGTCCACTAGTTTGCATGCCGACACTCGGACCACAAGGCAGCATACGACCTGTCGGAGACCGAATTTAAAGCCACATGTTTATTTATTTATTTTTATTCTATAATGGTGCATATCCATGCATGAAAGCCATGTGTATAAGAGAAGGGATAAGTCTGCGCATGCCCAGAATCTCTAACCAAAATGAAACTTTTATTTGCACAATTTCTTTATTTTGGAAGTTTTTTTAAATAATATATTGAAATCTTTGTAAATTCTGGTCAAAATTTTACTACTTGAAAAGAAAAATAATAATTTTCTCTATACTGAAAATTAAAAAAAAAAAAAAGAAATAATATGAAGAAAAGTGAAAATAAAAAGGATTCGGATGGCGCGGAACGAACCTGCGTCAACTAGTTTGCAGGCCGACACTCGGACTACAAGGCAGCATACGACCTGTCGGAGACCGAATTTAATGGCACATGTTTATTTATTTATTTTTATTCTATAATGGTGCATATCCATGAATGAAAGCCATGTGTATAAGAGAAGGGATAAGTCTGCGCATGCCCAGAATCTCGAACCAAAATGAGACTTTTATTTGTACAATTTCTTTATTTGGGAAGTTTTTTTAAATAATATATTGAAATCTTTGTAAATTCTGGTCAAAATTTTACTACTTGAAAAGAAAAACAATAATTTTCTCTATTCTGAAAATTAAAAAAATAAATAAATAATATGAAGAAAACTGAAAAGAGAAAGGATTCCGATGGCGCGGATCGAACCTGCTTCAACTAGTTTACAGGCCGACACTCGGACCACAAGGCAGCATACGACCTGTCGGAGACCGAATTTAAAGCCACATGTATATTTATTTATTTTTATTCTATAATGGTGCATATCCATGCATGAAAGCCATGTGTATAAGAGAAGGGATAAGTCTGCGCATGCCCAGAATCTCTAACCAAAATGAAACTTTTATTTGCACAATTTCTTTATTTTGGAAGTTTTTTTAAATAATATATTGAAATCTTTGTAAATTCTGGTCAAAATTTTACTACTTGAAAAGAAAAATAATAATTTTCTCTATACTGAAAATTAAAAAAAAAAAAAGAAATAATATGAAGAAAAGTGAAAATAAAAAGGATTCCGATGGCGCGGAACGAACCTGCGTCAACTAGTTTGCAGGCCGACACTCGGACTACAAGGCAGCATACGACCTGTCGGAGACCGAATTTAAAGGCACATGTTTATTTATTTATTTTTATTCTATAATGGTGCATATCCATGCATGAAAGCCATGTGTATAAGAGAAGGGATAAGTCTGCGCATGCCCAGAATCTCGAACCAAAATGAGACTTTTATTTGTACAATTTCTTTATTTGGGAAGTTTTTTTAAATAATATATTGAAATCTTTGTAAATTCTGGTCAAACTTTTACTACTTGAAAAGAAAAATAATAATTTTCTCTATACTGAAAATTAAAAAAATAAATAAATAATATGAAGAAAAGTGAAAATAAAAATGATTCCGATGGCGCGGATCGAACCTGCTTCAACTAGTTTGCAGGCCGACACTCGGACCACAAGTTAGCATACGACCTGTCGGAGACCGAATTTAAAGCCACATGTTTATTTATTTATTTTTATTCTATAATGGTGCATATCCATGCATGAAAGAGATGTGTATAAGAGAAGGGATAAGTCTGCGCATGCCCAGAATCTCTAACCAAACTGAGACTTTTATTTGCACAATTTCTTTATTTTGGAAGTTTTTTTAAATAATATATTTAAATTTTTGTAAATTCTGGTCAAAATTTTACTACTTGAAAAGAAAAATAATAATTTTCTCTATACTGAAAAGTAAAAAAATAAATGAATAATATGAAGAAAAGTGAAAATAAAAATGATTCCGATGGCGCGGATCGAACCTGCTTCAACTAGTTTACAGGCCGACACTCGGACCACAAGGTAGCATACGACCTGTCGGAGACCGAATTTAAAGGCACTTGTTTATTTATTTATTTTTAATCTATAATGGTGCATATCCATGCATGAAAGCCATGTGTATAAGAGAAGAAATAAGTCTGCGCATGCACAGAATCTCTAACCAAACTGAGACTTTTATTTGCACAATTTCTTTATTTTGGAAGTTTTTTTTAAATAATATATTTAAATCTTTGTAAATTCTGGTCAAAATTTTACTACTTGAAAAGAAAAATAATAATTTTCTCTATACTGAAAATTAAAAAAATAAATAAATAATATGACGAAAAGTGAAAATAAAAAGGTTTCCGATGGCGCGGACCGAATGTGCTTCAACTAGTTTGCAGGCCGACACTCGGACCACAAGGCAGCATACGACCTGTAGGTGACCGAATTTAAAGGCACATGTTTATTTATTTATTTTTATTCTATAATGGTGCATATCCATGTATGAAAGCCATGTGTATAAGAGAAGGGATAGGTCTGCGCATGCCCAGAATCTCTAACCAAAAGGAGACTTTTATTTGTACAATTTCTTTATTTGGGAAGTTTTTTTAAATAATATATTGAAATCTTTGTAAATTCTGGTCAAAATTTTACTACTTGAAATGAAAAATAATAATTTTCTCTATACTGAAAATTAAAAAAATAAATAAATAATATGAAGAAAAGTGAAAATAAAAATGATTCCGATGGCGCGGATCGAACCTGCTTCAAATAGTTTACAGGCCGACGCTCGGACCACAAGGCAGCATACGACCTGTCGGAGACCGAGTTTAAAGGCACATGTTTACTTATTTATTTTTATTCTATAATGGTGCATATCCATGCATGAAAGCCATGTGTATAAGAGAAGGGATAAGTCTGCGCATGCCCAGAATCTCTAACCAAACTGAGACTTTTATTTGCTCAATTTCTTTATTTTGGAAGTTTTTTTTTTATAATATATTGAAATCTTTGTATATTCTGGTCAAAATTTTACTACTTGAAAAGAAAAATAATAATTTTCTCTATACTGAAAATTAAAAAAATAAATAAATAATATGAAGAAAAGTGAAAATAAAAAGGAATCCGATGGCGCGGATCGAACCTGCGTCCACTAGTTTGCATGCCGACACTCGGACCACAAGGCAGCATACGACCTGTCGGAGACCGAATTTAAAGCCACATGTTTATTTATTTATTTTTATTCTATAATGGTGCATATCCATGCATGAAAGCCATGTGTATAAGAGAAGGGATAAGTCTGCGCATGCCCAGAATCTCTAACCAAAATGAAACTTTTATTTGCACAATTTCTTTATTTTGGAAGTTTTTTTAAATAATATATTGAAATCTTTGTAAATTCTGGTCAAAATTTTACTACTTGAAAAGAAAAATAATAATTTTCTCTATACTGAAAATTAAAAAAAAAAAAAAGAAATAATATGAAGAAAAGTGAAAATAAAAAGGATTCGGATGGCGCGGAACGAACCTGCGTCAACTAGTTTGCAGGCCGACACTCGGACTACAAGGCAGCATACGACCTGTCGGAGACCGAATTTAATGGCACATGTTTATTTATTTATTTTTATTCTATAATGGTGCATATCCATGAATGAAAGCCATGTGTATAAGAGAAGGGATAAGTCTGCGCATGCCCAGAATCTCGAACCAAAATGAGACTTTTATTTGTACAATTTCTTTATTTGGGAAGTTTTTTTAAATAATATATTGAAATCTTTGTAAATTCTGGTCAAAATTTTACTACTTGAAAAGAAAAACAATAATTTTCTCTATACTGAAAATTAAAAAAAAAATAAATAATATGAAGAAAACTGAAAAGAGAAAGGATTCCGATGGCGCGGATCGAACCTGCTTCAACTAGTTTACAGGCCGACACTCGGACCACAAGGCAGCATACGACCTGTCGGAGACCGAATTTAAAGCCACATGTATATTTATTTATTTTTATTCTATAATGGTGCATATCCATGCATGAAAGCCATGTGTATAAGAGAAGGGATAAGTCTGCGCATGCCCAGAATCTCTAACCAAAATGAAACTTTTATTTGCACAATTTCTTTATTTTGGAAGTTTTTTTAAATAATATATTGAAATCTTTGTAAATTCTGGTCAAAATTTTACTACTTGAAAAGAAAAATAATAATTTTCTCTATACTGAAAATTAAAAAAAAAAAAAGAAATAATATGAAGAAAAGTGAAAATAAAAAGGATTCCGATGGCGCGGAACGAACCTGCGTCAACTAGTTTGCAGGCCGACACTCGGACTACAAGGCAGCATACGACCTGTCGGAGACCGAATTTAAAGGCACATGTTTATTTATTTATTTTTATTCTATAATGGTGCATATCCATGCATGAAAGCCATGTGTATAAGAGAAGGGATAAGTCTGCGCATGCCCAGAATCTCGAACCAAAATGAGACTTTTATTTGTACAATTTCTTTATTTGGGAAGTTTTTTTTTTTTAATATATTGAAATCTTTGTAAATTCTGGTCAAACTTTTACTACTTGAAAAGAAAAACAATAATTTTCTCTATACTGAAAATTAAAAAAATAAATAAATAATATGAAGAAAACTGAAAATAGAAAGGATTCCGATGGCGCGGATCGAACCTGCTTCAACTAGTTTACAGGCCGACACTCGGACCTCAAGGCAGCATACGACCTGTCGGAGACCGAATTTAAAGCCACATGTATATTTATTTATTTTTATTCTATAATGGTGCATATCCATGCATGAAAGCCATGTGTATAAGAGAAGAAATCAGTCTGCGCATGCACAGAATCTCTAACCAAACTGAGACTTTTATTTGCACAATTTCTTTATTTTGGAAGTTTTTTTTAAATAATATATTTAAATCGTTGTAAATTCTGGTCAAAATTTTACTACTTGAAAAGAAAAATAATAATTTTCTCTATACTGAAAATTAAAAAAATAAATAAATAATATGAAGAAAAGTGAAAATAAAAAGGATTCCGATGGCGCGGATCGAACCTGCGTCAACTAGTTTACAGGCCGACACTCGGACCACAAGGCAGCATACGACCTGTCGGCGACCGAATTTAAAGGCACTTGTTTACTTTTTTATTTTTAATCTATAATGGTGCATATCCATGCATGAAAGCCATGTGTATAAGAGAAGGGATAAGTCTGCGCATGCCCAGAATCTCTAACCAAACTGAGACTTTTATTTGCACAATTTCTTTATTTTGGAAGTTTTTTTTAAAATATATATTTAAATCTTTGTAAATTCTGGTCAAAATTTTACTACTTGAAAAGAAAACTAATAATTTTCTCTATACTGAAAATTAAAAAAATAAATAAATAATATGACGAAAAGTGAAAATAAAAAGGATTCCGATGGCGCGGACCGAATGTGCTTCAACTAGTTTGCAGGCCGACACTCGGACCACAAGGCAGCATACGACCTGTAGGTGACCGAATTTAAAGGCACATGTTTATTTATTTATTTTTATTCTATAATGGTGCATATCCATGTATGAAAGCCATGTGTATAAGAGAAGGGATAAGTCTGCGCATGCCCAGAATCTCTAACCAAAAGGAGACTTTTATTTGTACAATTTCTTTATTTGGGAAGTTTTTTTAAATAATATATTGAAATCTTTGTAAATTCTGGTCAAAATTTTACTACTTGAAATGAAAAATAATAATTTTCTCTATACTGAAAATTAAAAAAATAAATAAATAATATGAAGAAAAGTGAAAATAAAAATGATTCCGATGGCGCGGATCGAACCTGCTTCAAATAGTTTACAGGCCGACACTCGGACCACAAGGCAGCATACGACCTGTCGGAGACCGAGTTTAAAGGCACATGTTTACTTATTTATTTTTATTCTATAATGGTGCATATCCATGCATGAAAGCCATGTGTATAAGAGAAGGGATAAGTCTGCGCATGCCCAGAATCTCGAACCAAAATGAGACTTTTATTTGCACAATTTCTTTATTTGGGAAGTTTTTTTAAATAATATATTGAAATCTTTGTAAATTCTGGTCAAAATTTTACTACTTGAAAAGAAAAACAATAATTTTCTCTATACTGAAAATTAAAAAAATAAATAAATAATATGAAGAAAAGTGAAAATAGAAAGGATTCCGATGGCGCGGATCGAACCTGCTTCAACTAGTTTACAGGCCGACACTCGGACCACAAGGCAGCATACGACCTGTCGGAGACCGAATTTAAAGCCACATGTATATTTATTTATTTTTATTCTATAATGGTGCATATCCATGCATGAAAGCCATGTGTATAAGAGAAGGGATAAGTCTGCGCATGCCCAGAATCTAGAACCAAACTGAGACTTTTATTTGTACAATTTCTTTATTTTGGAATTTTTTTTAAAATAATATATTTAAATCTTTGTAAATTCTGGTCAAAATTTTACTACTTGAAAAGAAAAATAATAATTTTCTCTATACTGAAAATTAAAAAAATAAATAAATAATATGAAGAAAAGTGAAAATAAAAATGATTCCGATGGCGCGGATCGAACCTGCTTCAACTAGTTTGCAGGCCGACACTCGGACCACAAGTTAGCATACGACCTGTCGGAGACCGAATTTAAAGCCACATGTTTATTTATTTATTTTTATTCTATAATGGTGCATATCCATGCATGAAAGAGATGTGTATAAGAGAAGGGATAAGTCTGCGCATGCCCAGAATCTCTAACCAAACTGAGACTTTTATTTGCACAATTTCTTTATTTTGGAAGTTTTTTTAAATAATATATTTAAATTTTTGTAAATTCTGGTCAAAATTTTACTACTTGAAAAGAAAAATAATAATTTTCTCTATACTGAAAAGTAAAAAAATAAATGAATAATATGAAGAAAAGTGAAAATAAAAAGGATTCCGATGGCGCGGATCGAACCTGCTTCAACTAGTTTACAGGCCGACACTCGGACCACAAGGTAGCATACGACCTGTCGGAGACCGAATTTAAAGGCACTTGTTTATTTATTTATTTTTAATCTATAATGGTGCATATCCATGCATGAAAGCCATGTGTATAAGAGAAGAAATAAGTCTGCGCATGCACAGAATCTCTAACCAAACTGAGACTTTTATTTGCACAATTTCTTTATTTTGGAAGTTTTTTTTAAATAATATATTTAAATCTTTGTAAATTCTGGTCAAAATTTTACTACTTGAAAAGAAAAATAATAATTTTCTCTATACTGAAAATTAAAAAAATAAATAAATAATATGACGAAAAGTGAAAATAAAAAGGTTTCCGATGGCGCGGACCGAATGTGCTTCAACTAGTTTGCAGGCCGACACTCGGACCACAAGGCAGCATACGACCTGTAGGTGACCGAATTTAAAGGCACATGTTTATTTATTTATTTTTATTCTATAATGGTGCATATCCATGTATGAAAGCCATGTGTATAAGAGAAGGGATAGGTCTGCGCATGCCCAGAATCTCTAACCAAAAGGAGACTTTTATTTGTACAATTTCTTTATTTGGGAAGTTTTTTTAAATAATATATTGAAATCTTTGTAAATTCTGGTCAAAATTTTACTACTTGAAATGAAAAATAATAATTTTCTCTATACTGAAAATTAAAAAAATAAATAAATAATATGAAGAAAAGTGAAAATAAAAATGATTCCGATGGCGCGGATCGAACCTGCTTCAAATAGTTTACAGGCCGACGCTCGGACCACAAGGCAGCATACGACCTGTCGGAGACCGAGTTTAAAGGCACATGTTTACTTATTTATTTTTATTCTATAATGGTGCATATCCATGCATGAAAGCCATGTGTATAAGAGAAGGGATAAGTCTGCGCATGCCCAGAATCTCTAACCAAACTGAGACTTTTATTTGCACAATTTCTTTATTTTGGAAGTTTTTTTTTTATAATATATTGAAATCTTTGTATATTCTGGTCAAAATTTTACTACTTGAAAAGAAAAATAATAATATTCTCTATACTGAAAATTAAAAAAATAAATAAATAATATGAAGAAAAGTGAAAATAAAAAGGAATCCGATGGCGCGGATCGAACCTGCGTCCACTAGATTGCAGGCCGACACTCGGACCACAAGGCAGCATACGACCTGTCGGAGACCGAATTTAAAGCCACATGTTTATTTATTTATTTTTATTCTATAATGGTGCATATCCATGCATGAAAGCCATGTGTATAAGAGAAGGGATAAGTCTGCGCATGCCCAGAATCTCTAACCAAAATGAAACTTTTATTTGCACAATTTCTTTATTTTGGAAGTTTTTTTAAATAATATATTGAAATCTTTGTAAATTCTGGTCAAAATTTTACTACTTGAAAAGAAAAATAATAATTTTCTCTATACTGAAAATTAAAAAAATAAATAAATAATATGAAGAAAAGTGAAAATAAAAAGGAATCCGATGGCGCGGATCGAACCTGCGTCCACTAGTTTGCATGCCGACACTCGGACCACAAGGCAGCATACGACCTGTCGGAGACCGAATTTAAAGCCACATGTTTATTTATTTATTTTTATTCTATAATGGTGCATATCCATGCATGAAAGCCATGTGTATAAGAGAAGGGATAAGTCTGCGCATGCCCAGAATCTCTAACCAAAATGAAACTTTTATTTGCACAATTTCTTTATTTTGGAAGTTTTTTTAAATAATATATTGAAATCTTTGTAAATTCTGGTCAAAATTTTACTACTTGAAAAGAAAAATAATAATTTTCTCTATACTGAAAATTAAAAAAAAAAAAAGAAATAATATGAAGAAAAGTGAAAATAAAAAGGATTCGGATGGCGCGGAACGAACCTGCGTCAACTAGTTTGCAGGCCGACACTCGGACTACAAGGCAGCATACGACCTGTCGGAGACCGAATTTAATGGCACATGTTTATTTATTTATTTTTATTCTATAATGGTGCATATCCATGAATGAAAGCCATGTGTATAAGAGAAGGGATAAGTCTGCGCATGCCCAGAATCTCGAACCAAAATGAGACTTTTATTTGTACAATTTCTTTATTTGGGAAGTTTTTTTAAATAATATATTGAAATCTTTGTAAATTCTGGTCAAACTTTTACTACTTGAAAAGAAAAACAATAATTTTCTCTATACTGAAAATTAAAAAAATAAATAAATAATATGAAGAAAACTGAAAATAGAAAGGATTCCGATGGCGCGGATCGAACCTGCTTCAACTAGTTTACAGGCCGACACTCGGACCTCAAGGCAGCATACGACCTGTCGGAGACCGAATTTAAAGCCACATGTATATTTATTTATTTTTATTCTATAATGGTGCATATCCATGCATGAAAGCCATGTGTATAAGAGAAGAAATCAGTCTGCGCATGCACAGAATCTCTAACCAAACTGAGACTTTTATTTGCACAATTTCTTTATTTTGGAAGTTTTTTTTAAATAATATATTTAAATCGTTGTAAATTCTGGTCAAAATTTTACTACTTGAAAAGAAAAATAATAATTTTCTCTATACTGAAAATTAAAAAAAGAAATAAATAATATGAAGAAAAGTGAAAATAAAAAGGATTCCGATGGCGCGGATCGAACCTGCGTCAACTAGTTTACAGGCCGACACTCGGACCACAAGGCAGCATACGACCTGTCGGCGACCGAATTTAAAGGCACTTGTTTACTTTTTTATTTTTAATCTATAATGGTGCATATCCATGCATGAAAGCCATGTGTATAAGAGAAGGGATAAGTCTGCGCATGCCCAGAATCTCTAACCAAACTGAGACTTTTATTTGCACAATTTCTTTATTTTGGAAGTTTTTTTTAAAATATATATTTAAATCTTTGTAAATTCTGGTCAAAATTTTACTACTTGAAAAGAAAACTAATAATTTTCTCTATACTGAAAATTAAAAAAATAAATAAATAATATGACGAAAAGTGAAAATAAAAAGGATTCCGATGGCGCGGACCGAATGTGCTTCAACTAGTTTGCAGGCCGACACTCGGACCACAAGGCAGCATACGACCTGTAGGTGACCGAATTTAAAGGCACATGTTTATTTATTTATTTTTATTCTATAATGGTGCATATCCATGTATGAAAGCCATGTGTATAAGAGAAGGGATAAGTCTGCGCATGCCCAGAATCTCTAACCAAAAGGAGACTTTTATTTGTACAATTTCTTTATTTGGGAAGTTTTTTTAAATAATATATTGAAATCTTTGTAAATTCTGGTCAAAATTTTACTACTTGAAATGAAAAATAATAATTTTCTCTATACTGAAAATTAAAAAAATAAATAAATAATATGAAGAAAAGTGAAAATAAAAATGATTCCGATGGCGCGGATCGAACCTGCTTCAAATAGTTTACAGGCCGACACTCGGACCACAAGGCAGCATACGACCTGTCGGAGACCGAGTTTAAAGGCACATGTTTACTTATTTATTTTTATTCTATAATGGTGCATATCCATGCATGAAAGCCATGTGTATAAGAGAAGGGATAAGTCTGCGCATGCCCAGAATCTCTAACCAAACTGAGACTTTTATTTGCACAATTTCTTTATTTTGGAAGTTTTTTTTTTATAATATATTGAAATCTTTGTATATTCTGGTCAAAATTTTACTACTTGAAAAGAAAAATAATAATATTCTCTATACTGAAAATTAAAAAAATAAATAAATAATATGAAGAAAAGTGAAAATAAAAAGGAATCCGATGGCGCGGATCGAACCTGCGTCCACTAGCTTGCAGGCCGACACTCGGACCACAAGGCAGCATACGACCTGTCGGAGAGCGAATTTAAAGCCACATGTTTATTTATTTATTTTTATTCTATAATGGTGCATATCCATGCATGAAAGCCATGTGTATAAGAGAAGGGATAAGTCTGCGCATGCCCAGAATCTCGAACCAAAATGAGACTTTTATTTGTACAATTTCTTTATTTGGGAAGTTTTTTTAAATAATATATTGAAATCTTTGTAAATTCTGGTCAAAATTTTACTACTTGAAAAGAAAAACAATAATTTTCTCTATACTGAAAATTAAAAAAATAAATAAATAATATGAAGAAAAGTGAAAATAGAAAGGATTCCGATGGCGCGGATCGAACCTGCTTCAACTAGTTTACAGGCCGACACTCGGACCACAAGGCAGCATACGACCTGTCGGAGACCGAATTTAAAGCCACATGTATATTTATTTATTTTTATTCTATAATGGTGCATATCCATGCATGAAAGCCATGTGTATAAGAGAAGGGATAAGTCTGCGCATGCCCAGAATCTCTAACCAAAATGAAACTTTTATTTGCACAATTTCTTTATTTTGGAAGTTTTTTTAAATAATATATTGAAATCTTTGTAAATTCTGGTCAAAATTTTACTACTTGAAAAGAAAAATAATAATTTTCTCTATACTGAAAATTAAAAAAAAAAAAGAAATAATATGAAGAAAAGTGAAAATAAAAAGGATTCCGATGGCGCGGAACGAACCTGCGTCAACTAGTTTGCAGGCCGACACTCGGACTACAAGGCAGCATACGACCTGTCGGAGACCGAATTTAAAGGCACATGTTTATTTATTTATTTTTATTCTATAATGGTGCATATCCATGCATGAAAGCCATGTGTATAAGAGAAGGGATAAGTCTGCGCATGCCCAGAATCTCGAACCAAAATGAGACTTTTATTTGTACAATTTCTTTATTTGGGAAGTTTTATTAAATAATATATTGAAATCTTTGTAAATTCTGGTCAAAATTTTACTACTTGAAAAGAAAAACAATAATTTTCTCTATACTGAAAATTAAAAAAATAAATAAATAATATGAAGATAAGTGAAAATAAAAAGGATTCCGATGGCGCGGAGAGAACCTGCTTCAACTAGTTTACAAGCCGACACTCGGACCACAAGGCAGCATACGACCTGTCGGAGAAGGAATTTAAAGCCACATGTTTATTTATTTATTTTTATTCTATAATGGTGTATATCCATGCATGAAAGCCATGTGTATAAGAGAAGGGATAAGTCTGCGCATGCCCAGAATCTCGAACCAAAATGAGACTTTTATTTGTACAATTTCTTTATTTGGGAAGTTTTTTTTAAATAATATATTGAAATCTTTGTAAATTCTGGTCAAATTTTTACTACTTGAAAAGAAAAACAATAATTTTCTCTATACTGAAAATCAAAAAAATAAATAAATAATATGAAGAAAAGTGAAAATAAAAAGGATTCCGATGGCGCGGACCGAATGTGCTTCAACTAGTTTGCAGGCCGACACTCGGACCACAAGTCAGCATACGACCTGTAGGTGACCGAATTTAAAGGCACATGTTTATTTATTTATTTTTATTCTATAATGGTGCATATCCATGTATGAAAGCCATGTGTATAAGAGAAGGGATAAGTCTGCGCATGCCCAGAATCTCGAACCAAAAGGAGACTTTTATTTGTACAATTTCTTTATTTGGGAAGTTTTTTTAAATAATATATTGAAATCTTTGTAAATTCTGGTCAAAATTTTACTACTTGAAATGAAAAATAATAATTTTCTCTATACTGAAAATTAAAAAAATAAATAAATAATATGAAGAAAAGTGAAAATAAAAAGGATTCCTATGGCGCGGATCGAACCTGCTTCAAATAGTTTACAGGCCGACACTCGGACCACAAGGCAGCATACGACCTGTCGGAGACCGAGTTTAAAGGCACATGTTTACTTATTTATTTTTATTCTATAATGGTGCATATCCATGCATGAAAGCCATGTGTATAAGAGAAGGGATAAGTCTGCGCATGCCCAGAATCTCTAACCAAACTGAGACTTTTATTTGCACAATTTCTTTATTTTGGAAGTTTTTTTTTTATAATATATTGAAATCTTTGTATATTCTGGTCAAAATTTTACTACTTGAAAAGAAAAATAATAATATTCTCTATACTGAAAATTAAATAAATAAATAAATAATATGAAGAAAAGTGAAAATAAAAAGGAATCCGATGGCGCGGATCGAACCTGCGTCCACTAGTTTGCAGGCCGACACTCGGACCACAAGGCAGCATACGACCTGTCGGAGACCGAATTTAAAGCCACATGTTTATTTATTTATTTTTATTCTATAATGGTGCATATCCATGCATGAAAGCCATGTGTATAAGAGAAGGGATAAGTCTGCGCATGCCCAGAATCTCTAACCAAAATGAAACTTTTATTTGCACAATTTCTTTATTTTGGAAGTTTTTTTAAATAATATATTGAAATCTTTGTAAATTCTGGTCAAAATTTTACTACTTGAAAAGAAAAATAATAATTTTCTCTATACTGAAAATTAAAAAAAAAAAAGAAATAATATGAAGAAAAGTGAAAATAAAAAGGATTCCGATGGCTCGGAACGAACCTGCGTCAACTAGTTTGCAGGTCGACACTCGGACTACAAGGCAGCATACGACCTGTCGGAGACCGAATTTAAAGACACATGTTTATTTATTTATTTTTATTCTATAATGGTGCATATCCATGCATGAAAGCCATGTGTATAAGAGAAGGGATAAGTCTGCGCATGCCCAGAATCTCGAACCAAAATGAGACTTTTATTTGTATAATTTCTTTATTTGGGAAGTTTTTTTAAATAATATATTGAAATCTTTGTAAATTCTGGTCAAAATTTTACTACTTGAAAAGAAAAACAATAATTTTCTCTATACTGAAAATTAAAAAAATAAATAAATAATATGAAGAAAAGTGAAAATAGAAAGGATTCCGATGGCGCGGATCGAACCTGCTTCAACTAGTTTACAGGCCGACACTCGGACCACAAGGCAGCATACGACCTGTCGGAGACCGAATTTAAAGGCACATGTTTACTTATTTATTTTTATTCTATAATGGTGCATATCCATGCATGAAAGCCATGTGTATAAGAGAAGGGATAAGTTTGCGCATGCCCAGAATCTCGAACCAAACTGAGACATTTATTTGCACAATTTCTTTATTTTGGAAGTTTTTTTAAATAATATATTGAAATCTTTGTAAATTCTGGTCAAAATTTTACTACTTGAAAAGAAAAATAATAATTTTCTCTATACTGAAAATTAAAATAATAAATAAATAATATGAAGAAAAGTGAAAATAAAAATTATTCCGATGGCGCGGAGAGAACCTGCTTCAACTAGTTTACAAGCCGACACTCGGACAACAAGGCAGCATACGACCTGTCGGAGAAGGAATTTAAAGCCACATGTTTATTTATTTATTTTTATTCTATAATGGTGTATATCCATGCATGAAAGCCATGTGTATAAGAGAAGGGATAAGTCTGCGCATGAACAGAATCTCTAACCAAACTGAGACTTTTATTTGCACAATTTCTTTATTTTGGAAGTTTTTTTAAATAATATATTGAAATCTTTGTAAATTCTGGTCAAAATGTTACTACTTGAAAAGAAAAATAAAAATTTTCTCTATACTGAAAATTAAAAAAAAAAAAAAGAAATAATATGAAGAAAAGTGAAAATAAAAAGGATTCCGATGGCGCGGAACGAATCTGCGTCAACTAGTTTGCATGCCGACACTCGGACTACAAGGCAGCATACGACCTGTCGGAGACCGAATTTAAAGGCACATGTTTACTTATTTATTTTTATTCTATAATGGTGCATATCCATGCATGAAAGCCATGTGTAAAAGAGAAGGGATAAGTCTGCGCATGCCCAGAATCTCGAACCAAAATGAGACTTTTATTTGTATAATTTCTTTATTTGGGAAGTTTTTTTAAATAATATATTGAAATCTTTGTAAATTCTGGTCAAAATTTTACTACTTGAAAAGAAAAACAATAATTTTCTCTATACTGAAAATTAAAAAAATAAATAAATAATATGAAGAAAAGTGAAAATAGAAAGGATTCCGATGGCGCGGATCGAACCTGCTTCAACTAGTTTACAGGCCGACACTCGGACCACAAGGCAGCATACGACCTGTCGGAGACCGAATTTAAAGGCACATGTTTACTTATTTATTTTTATTCTATAATGGTGCATATCCATGCATGAAAGCCATGTGTATAAGAGAAGGGATAAGTTTGCGCATGCCCAGAATCTCGAACCAAACTGAGACATTTATTTGCACAATTTCTTTATTTTGGAAGTTTTTTTAAATAATATATTGAAATCTTTGTAAATTCTGGTCAAAATTTTACTACTTGAAAAGAAAAATAATAATTTTCTCTATACTGAAAATTAAAATAATAAATAAATAATATGAAGAAAAGTGAAAATAAAAATTATTCCGATGGCGCGGAGAGAACCTGCTTCAACTAGTTTACAAGCCGACACTCGGACAACAAGGCAGCATACGACCTGTCGGAGAAGGAATTTAAAGCCACATGTTTATTTATTTATTTTTATTCTATAATGGTGTATATCCATGCATGAAAGCCATGTGTATAAGAGAAGGGATAAGTCTGCGCATGAACAGAATCTCTAACCAAACTGAGACTTTTATTTGCACAATTTCTTTATTTTGGAAGTTTTTTTAAATAATATATTGAAATCTTTGTAAATTCTGGTCAAAATGTTACTACTTGAAAAGAAAAATAAAAATTTTCTCTATACTGAAAATTAAAAAAAAAAAAAAGAAATAATATGAAGAAAAGTGAAAATAAAAAGGATTCCGATGGCGCGGAACGAATCTGCGTCAACTAGTTTGCATGCCGACACTCGGACTACAAGGCAGCATACGACCTGTCGGAGACCGAATTTAAAGGCACATGTTTATTTATTTATTTTTATTCTATAATGGTGCATATCCATGCATGAAAGCCATGTGTATAAGAGAAGGGATAAGTCTGCGCATGCCCAGAATCTCGAACCAAAATGAGACTTTTATTTATACAATTTCTTTATTTGGGAAGTTTTTTTAAATAATATATTGAAATCTTTGTAAATTCTGGTCAAATTTTTACTACTTGAAAAGAAAAACAATAATTTTCTCTATACTGAAAATTAAAAAAATAAATAAATAATATGAAGAAAAGTGAAAATAAAAAGGATTCCGATGGCGCGGATCGAACCTGCTTCAACTAGTTTACAGGCCGACACTCGGACCACAAGGCAGCATACGACCTGTCGGAGACCGAATTTAAAGCCACATGTATATTTATTTATTTTTATTCTATAATGGTGCATATCCATGCATGAAAGCCATGTGTATAAGAGAAGGGATAAGTCTGCGCATGCCCAGAATCTCGAACCAAACTGAGACTTTTATTTGCACAATTTCTTTATTTTGGAAGTTTTTTTAAATAATATATTTAAATCTTTGTCAATTCTAGTCAAAATTTTACTACTTGAAAAGAAAAATAATTATTTTCTCTATACTAAAAATTAAAAAAATAAATAAATAATATGAAGAAAAGTGAAAATAAAAAGGATTCCGATGGCGCGGATCGAACCTGCTTCAACTAGTTTACAGGCCGACACTTGGACCACAAGGCAGCATACGACCTGTCGGAGACCGAATTTAAAGGCACATGTTTACTTATTTATTTTTATTCTATAATGGTGCATATCCATGCATGAAAACCATGTGTATAAGAGAAGGGATAAGTCTGCGCATGCCCAGAATCTCTAACCAAACTGAGACTTTTATTTGCACAATTTCTTTATTTTGGAAGTTTTTTTTTATAATATATTGAAATCTTTGTATATTCTGGTCAAAATTTTACTACTTGAAAAGAAAAATAATAATTTTCTCTATACTGAAAAATAAAAAAAATAAATAAATAATATGAAGAAAAGTGAAAATAAAAAGGAATCCGATGGCGCGGATCGAACCTGCTTCAACTAGTTTACAGGCCGACACTCGGACCACAAGGCAGCATACGACCTGTCGGAGACCGAATTTAAAGGCACATGTTTACTTATTTATTTTTATTCTATAATGGTGCATATCCATGCATGAAAGCCATGTGTAAAAGAGAAGGGATAAGTCTGCGCATGCCCAGAATCTCTAACCAAAATGAAACTTTTATTTGCACAATTTCTTTATTTTGGAAGTTTTTTTAAATAATATATTGAAATCTTTGTAAATTCTGGTCAAAATTTTACTACTTGAAAAGAAAAATAATAATTTTCTCTATACTGAAAATTAAAAAAAAAAAGAAAGAATATGAAGAAAAGTGAAAATAAAAAGGATTCCGATGGCGCGGATCGAACCTGCTTCAACTAGTTTACAGGCCGACACTCGGACCACAAGGCAGCATACGACCTGTCGGAGACCGAATTACAAGCCACATGTATATTTATTTATTTTTATTCTATAATGGTGCATATCCATGTATGAAAGCCATGTGTATAAGAGAAGGGATAAGTCTGCGCATGCCCAGAATCTCTAACCAAACTGAGACTTTTATTTGCACAATTTCTTTATTTTGGAAGTTTTTTTAAATAATATATTTAAATCTTTGTAATTTCTGGTCAAAATTTTACTACTTGAAATGAAAAATAATAATTTTCTCTATACTGAAAATTAAAAAAATAAATAAATAATATGAAGAAAAGTGAAAATAAAAAGGATTCCGATGGCGCGGATCGAACCTGCTTCAACTAGTTTACAGGCCGACACTCGGACCACAAGGCAACATACGACCTGTCGGAGACCGAATTTAAAGCCACATGTATATTTATTTATTTTTATTCTATAATGGTGCATATCCATGCATGAAAGCCATGTTTATAAGAGAAGGGATAAGTCTGCGCATGCCCAGAATCTCTAACCAAACTGAGACTTTTATTTGCACAATTTCTTTATTTTGGAAGTTTTTTTTAAATAATATATTGAAATCTTTGTAAATTCTGGTCAAAATTTTATTACTTGAAAAGAAAAATAATAATTTTCTCTATACTGAAAATTAAAAAAATAAATAAATAATATGAAGAAAAGTGAAAATAAAAATGATTCCGATGGCGCGGATCGAACCTGCTTCAACTAGTTTACAGGCCGACACTCGGACCACAAGGCAGCATACGACCTGTCGGAGTCCGAATTTAAAGGCACATGTTTACTTATTTATTTTTATTCTATAATGGTGCATATCCATGCATGAAAGCCATGTGTATAAGAGAAGGGATAAGTCTGCGCATGCCCAGAATCTCTAACCAAACTGAGACTTTTATTTACACAATTTCTTTATTTTGGAAGTTTTTTTTTTTTATAATATATTGAAATCTTTGTATATTCTGGTCAAAATTTTACTACTTGAAAAGAAAAATAATAATTTTCTCTATACTGAAAAATAAAAAAATAAATAAATAATATGAAGAAAAGTGAAAATAAAAAGGAATCCGATGGCGCGGATCGAACCTGCTTCAACTAGTTTACAGGCCGACACTCGGACCACAAATCAGCATACGACCTGTCGGAGACCGAATTTAAAGGCACATGTTTACTTATTTATTTTTATTCTATAATGGTTAATATCCATGCATGAAAGCCATGTGTAAAAGAGAAGGGATAAGTCTGCGCATGCCCAGAATCTCTAACCAAAATGAAACTTTTATTTGCACAATTTCTTTATTTTGGAAGTTTTTTTAAATAATATATTGAAATCTTTGTAAATTCTGGTCAAAATTTTACTACTTGAAAAGAAAAATAATAATTTTCTCTATACTGAAAATTAAAAAAAAAAAAGAAATAATATGAAGAAAAGTGAAAATAAAAAGGATTCCGATGGCGCGGAACGAACCTGCGTCAACTAGTTTGCAGGCCGACACTCGGACTACAAGGCAGCATACCACATGTCGGAGACCGAATTTAAAGGCACATGTTTATTTATTTATTTTTATTCTATAATGGTGCATATCCATGCATGAAAGCCATGTGTATAAGAGAAGGGATAAGTCTGCGCATGCCCAGAATCTCGAACCAAAATGAGACTTTTATTTGTACAATTTCTTTATTTGGGAAGTTTTTTTAAATAATATATTGAAATCTTTGGAAATTCTGGTCAAAATTTTACTACTTGAAAAGAAAAACAATAATTTTCTCTATACTGAAAGTTAAAAAAATAAATAAATAATATGAAGAAAAGTGAAAATAAAAAGGATTCCGATGGCGCGGATCGAACGTGCTTCAACTAGTTTGCATGCCGACACTCGGACCACAAGACAGCATACGACCTGCAGGAGACTGAATTTAAAGGCTCATGTTTATTTATTTATTTTTATTCTATAATGGTGCATATCCATGTATGAAAGCCATGTGTATAAGAGAAGGGATAAGTCTGCGCATGCCCAGAATCTCTAACCAAAAGGAGACTTTTATTTGTACAATTTCTTTATTTGGGAAGTTTTTTTAAATAATATATTGAAATCTTTGTAAATTCTGGTCAAAATTTTACTACTTGAAAAGAAAAATAATAATTTTCTCTATACTGAAAATTAAAAAAATTAATAAATAATATGAAGAAAAGTGAAAATAAAAAGGATTCCGATGGCGCGGATCGAACCTGCTTCAACTAGTTTACAGGCCGACACTCGGACCACAAGGCAGCATACGACTTGTCGGAGACCGAATTACAAGCCACATGTATATTTATTTATTTTTATTCTATAATGGTGCATATCCATGCATGAAAGCCATGTGTATAAGAGAAGGGATAAGTCTGCGCATGCCCAGAATCTCTAACCAAACTGAGACTTTTATTTGCACAATTTCTTTATTTTGGAAGTTTTTTTAAATAATATATTTAAATCTTTGTAAATTCTGGTCAAAATTTTACTACTTGAAATGAAAAATAATAATTTTCTCTATACTGAAAATTAAAAAAATAAATAAATAATATGAAGAAAAGTGAAAATAAAAAGGATTCCGATAGCGCGGATCGAACCTGCTTCAACTAGTTTACAGGCCGACACTCGGACCACAAGGCAACATACGACCTGTCGGAGACCGAATTTAAAGCCACATGTATATTTATTTATTTTTATTCTATAATGGTGCATATCCATGCATGAAAGCCATGTGTATAAGAGAAGGGATAAGTCTGCGCATGCCCAGAATCTCTAACCAAACTGAGATTTTTATTTGCACAATTTCTTTATTTTGGAAGTTTTTTTAAATAATATATTTAAATTTTTGTAAATTCTGGTCAAAATTTTACTACTTGAAAAGAAAAATAATAATTTTCTCTATATTGAAAATTAAAAAAATAAATAAATAATATGAAGAAAAGTGAAAATAAAAAGGATTCCGATGGCGCGGATCGAACCTGCTTCAACTAGTTTACAGGCCGACACTCGGACCACAAGGCAGCATACGACCTGTCGGAGTCCGAATTTAAAGGCACATGTTTACTTATTTATTTTTAATCTATAATGGTGCATATCCATGCATGAAAGACATGTGTATAAGAGAAGGGATAAGTCTGCGCATGCCCAGAATCTCTAACCAAACTGAGACTTTTATTCGCACAATTTCTTTATTTTGGAAGTTTTTTTAAATAATATATTTAAATTTTTGTAAATTCTGGTCAAAATTTTACTACTTGAAAAGAAAAATAACAATTTTCTCTATACTGAAAATTAAAAAAATAAATAAATAATATGAAGTAAAGTGAAAATAAAGAGGATTCCGATGGCGCGGATCGAACCTGCTTCAACTAGTTTACAGGCCGACACTCGGACCACAAGGCAGCATACGACCTGTCGGAGTCCGAATTTAAAGGCACATGTTTACTTATTTATTTTTAATCTATAATGGTGCATATCCATGCATGAAAGACATGTGTATAAGAGAAGGGATAAGTCTGCGCATGCCCAGAATCTCTAACCAAACTGAGACTTTTATTTGCACAATTTCTTTATTTTGGAAGTTTTTTTTTTTTTTTTATAATATATTTAAATTTTTGTAAATTCTGGTCAAAATTTTACTACTTGAAAAGAAAAATAATAATTTTTTCTATATTGAAAATTAAAAAAATAAATAAATAATATGAAGAAAAGTGAAAATAAAAAGGATTTCGATGGCGCGGATCGAACCTGCTTCAACTAGTTTACAGGCCGACACTGGGACCACAAGGCAGCATAAGACCTGTCGGAGTCCGAATTTAAAGGCACATGTTTACTTATTTATTTTTAATCTATAATGGTGCATATCCATGCATGAAAGACATGTGTATAAGAGAAGGGATAAGTCTGCGCATGCCCAGAATCTCTAACGAAACTGAGACTTTTATTCGCACAATTTCTTTATTTTGGAAGTTTTTTTAAATAATATATTTAAATTTTTGTAAATTCTGGTCAAAATTTTACTACTTGAAAAGAAAAATAACAATTTTCTCTATACTGAAAATTAAAAAAATAAATAAATAATATGAAGAAAAGTGAAAATAAAGAGGATTCCGATGGCGCGGATCGAACCTGCTTCAACTAGTTTACAGGCCGACACTCGGACCACAAGGCAGCATACGACCTGTCGGAGTCCGAATTTAAAGGCACATGTTTACTTATTTATTTTTAATCTATAATGGTGCATATCCATGCATGAAAGACATGTGTATAAGACAAGGGATAAGTCTGCGCATGCCCAGAATCTCTAACCAAACTGAGACTTTTATTTGCACAATTTCTTTATTTTGGAAGTTTTTTTTTTTTTTTTTATAATATATTTAAATTTTTGTAAATTCTGGTCAAAATTTTACTACTTGAAAAGAAAAATAATAATTTTCTCTATACTGAAAATTAAAAAAATAAATAAATAATATGAAGAAAAGTGAAAATAAAAAGGATTCCGATGGCGCAGATCGAACCTGCTTCAACTAGTTTACAGGCCGACACTCGGACCAAGGCAGCATACGACCTGCCGGAGACAGAATTTAAAGACACATATTTATTTATTTATTTTTATTCTATAATGGTGCATATCCATGCATGAAAGCCATGTGTATAAGAAAAGGAATAAGTCTGCGCATGCCCAGAATCTCTAACCAAACTGAGACTTTTATTTGCACAATTTCTTTATTTTGGAAGTTTTTTTAAATAATATATTTAAATTTTTGTAAATTCTGGTCAAAATTTTCCTACTTGAAAAGAAAAATAATAATTTTCTCTATACTGAAAATTAAAAAAATAAATAAATAATATGAAGAAAAGTGAAAATAAAAATGATTCCGATGGCGCGGATCGAACCTGCTTCAACTAGTTTACAGGCCGACACTCGGACCACAAGGCAGCATACGACCTGTCGGAGACCGAATTTAAAGGCACTTGTTTATTTATTTATTTTTTATCTATAATGGTGCATATCCATGCATGAAAGCCATGTGTATAAGAGAAGAAATAAGTCTGCGCATGCACAGAATCTCTAACCAAACTGAGACTTTTATTTGCACAATTTCTTTATTTTGGAAGTTTTTTTAAATAATATATTGAAATTTTTGTAAATTCTGGTCAAAATTGTACTACTTGAAAAGAAAAATAATAATTTTATCTATACTGAAAATTAAAAAAATAAATAAATAATATGAAGAAAAGTGAAAATAAAAAGGATTCCGATGGCGCGGATCGAACCTGCTTCAACTAGTTTACAGGCCGACACTCGGACCACAAGGCAACATACGACCTGTCGGAGACCGAATTTAAAGCCACATGTATATTTATTTATTTTTATTCTATAATGGTGCATATCCATGCATGAAAGCCATGTTTATAAGAGAAGGGATAAGTCTGCGCATGCCCAGAATCTCTAACCAAACTGAGACTTTTATTTGCACAATTTCTTTATTTTGGAAGTTTTTTTTAAATAATATATTGAAATCTTTGTAAATTCTGGTCAAAATTTTATTACTTGAAAAGAAAAATAATAATTTTCTCTATACTGAAAATTAAAAAAATAAATAAATAATATGAAGAAAAGTGAAAATAAAAATGATTCCGATGGCGCGGATCGAACCTGCTTCAACTAGTTTACAGGCCGACACTCGGACCACAAGGCAGCATACGACCTGTCGGAGTCCGAATTTAAAGGCACATGTTTACTTATTTATTTTTATTCTATAATGGTGCATATCCATGCATGAAAGCCATGTGTATAAGAGAAGGGATAAGTCTGCGCATGCCCAGAATCTCTAACCAAACTGAGACTTTTATTTACACAATTTCTTTATTTTGGAAGTTTTTTTTTTTATAATATATTGAAATCTTTGTATATTCTGGTCAAAATTTTACTACTTGAAAAGAAAAATAATAATTTTCTCTATACTGAAAAATAAAAAAATAAATAAATAATATGAAGAAAAGTGAAAATAAAAAGGAATCCGATGGCGCGGATCGAACCTGCTTCAACTAGTTTACAGGCCGACACTCGGACCACAAATCAGCATACGACCTGTCGGAGACCGAATTTAAAGGCACATGTTTACTTATTTATTTTTATTCTATAATGGTTAATATCCATGCATGAAAGCCATGTGTAAAAGAGAAGGGATAAGTCTGCGCATGCCCAGAATCTCTAACCAAAATGAAACTTTTATTTGCACAATTTCTTTATTTTGGAAGTTTTTTTAAATAATATATTGAAATCTTTGTAAATTCTGGTCAAAATTTTACTACTTGAAAAGAAAAATAATAATTTTCTCTATACTGAAAATTAAAAAAAAAAAAGAAATAATATGAAGAAAAGTGAAAATAAAAAGGATTCCGATGGCGCGGAACGAACCTGCGTCAACTAGTTTGCAGGCCGACACTCGGACTACAAGGCAGCATACCACATGTCGGAGACCGAATTTAAAGGCACATGTTTATTTATTTATTTTTATTCTATAATGGTGCATATCCATGCATGAAAGCCATGTGTATAAGAGAAGGGATAAGTCTGCGCATGCCCAGAATCTCGAACCAAAATGAGACTTTTATTTGTACAATTTCTTTATTTGGGAAGTTTTTTTAAATAATATATTGAAATCTTTGGAAATTCTGGTCAAAATTTTACTACTTGAAAAGAAAAACAATAATTTTCTCTATACTGAAAATTAAAAAAATAAATAAATAATATGAAGAAAAGTGAAAATAAAAAGGATTCCGATGGCGCGGATCGAACGTGCTTCAACTAGTTTGCATGCCGACACTCGGACCACAAGACAGCATACGACCTGCAGGAGACTGAATTTAAAGGCTCATGTTTATTTATTTATTTTTATTCTATAATGGTGCATATCCATGTATGAAAGCCATGTGTATAAGAGAAGGGATAAGTCTGCGCATGCCCAGAATCTCTAACCAAAAGGAGACTTTTATTTGTACAATTTCTTTATTTGGGAAGTTTTTTTAAATAATATATTGAAATCTTTGTAAATTCTGGTCAAAATTTTACTACTTGAAAAGAAAAATAATAATTTTCTCTATACTGAAAATTAAAAAAATTAATAAATAATATGAAGAAAAGTGAAAATAAAAAGGATTCCGATGGCGCGGATCGAACCTGCTTCAACTAGTTTACAGGCCGACACTCGGACCACAAGGCAGCATACGACTTGTCGGAGACCGAATTACAAGCCACATGTATATTTATTTATTTTTATTCTATAATGGTGCATATCCATGCATGAAAGCCATGTGTATAAGAGAAGGGATAAGTCTGCGCATGCCCAGAATCTCTAACCAAACTGAGACTTTTATTTGCACAATTTCTTTATTTTGGAAGTTTTTTTAAATAATATATTTAAATCTTTGTAAATTCTGGTCAAAATTTTACTACTTGAAATGAAAAATAATAATTTTCTCTATACTGAAAATTAAAAAAATAAATAAATAATATGAAGAAAAGTGAAAATAAAAAGGATTCCGATAGCGCGGATCGAACCTGCTTCAACTAGTTTACAGGCCGAAACGGACCACAAGGCAACATACGACCTGTCGGAGACCGAATTTAAAGCCACATGTATATTTATTTATTTTTATTCTATAATGGTGCATATCCATGCATGAAAGCCATGTGTATAAGAGAAGGGATAAGTCTGCGCATGCCCAGAATCTCTAACCAAACTGAGATTTTTATTTGCACAATTTCTTTATTTTGGAAGTTTTTTTAAATAATATATTTAAATTTTTGTAAATTCTGGTCAAAATTTTACTACTTGAAAAGAAAAATAATAATTTTCTCTATATTGAAAATTAAAAAAATAAATAAATAATATGAAGAAAAGTGAAAATAAAAAGGATTCCGATGGCGCGGATCGAACCTGCTTCAACTAGTTTACAGGCCGACACTCGGACCACAAGGCAGCATACGACCTGTCGGAGTCCGAATTTAAAGGCACATGTTTACTTATTTATTTTTAATCTATAATGGTGCATATCCATGCATGAAAGACATGTGTATAAGAGAAGGGATAAGTCTGCGCATGCCCAGAATCTCTAACCAAACTGAGACTTTTATTCGCACAATTTCTTTATTTTGGAAGTTTTTTTAAATAATATATTTAAATTTTTGTAAATTCTGGTCAAAATTTTACTACTTGAAAAGAAAAATAACAATTTTCTCTATACTGAAAATTAAAAAAATAAATAAATAATATGAAGTAAAGTGAAAATAAAGAGGATTCCGATGGCGCGGATCGAACCTGCTTCAACTAGTTTACAGGCCGACACTCGGACCACAAGGCAGCATACGACCTGTCGGAGTCCGAATTTAAAGGCACATGTTTACTTATTTATTTTTAATCTATAATGGTGCATATCCATGCATGAAAGACATGTGTATAAGAGAAGGGATAAGTCTGCGCATGCCCAGAATCTCTAACCAAACTGAGACTTTTATTTGCACAATTTCTTTATTTTGGAAGTTTTTTTTTTTTTTTTATAATATATTTAAATTTTTGTAAATTCTGGTCAAAATTTTACTACTTGAAAAGAAAAATAATAATTTTTTCTATATTGAAAATTAAAAAAATAAATAAATAATATGAAGAAAAGTGAAAATAAAAAGGATTTCGATGGCGCGGATCGAACCTGCTTCAACTAGTTTACAGGCCGACACTGGGACCACAAGGCAGCATAAGACCTGTCGGAGTCCGAATTTAAAGGCACATGTTTACTTATTTATTTTTAATCTATAATGGTGCATATCCATGCATGAAAGACATGTGTATAAGAGAAGGGATAAGTCTGCGCATGCCCAGAATCTCTAACGAAACTGAGACTTTTATTCGCACAATTTCTTTATTTTGGAAGTTTTTTTAAATAATATATTTAAATTTTTGTAAATTCTGGTCAAAATTTTACTACTTGAAAAGAAAAATAACAATTTTCTCTATACTGAAAATTAAAAAAATAAATAAATAATATGAAGAAAAGTGAAAATAAAGAGGATTCCGATGGCGCGGATCGAACCTGCTTCAACTAGTTTACAGGCCGACACTCGGACCACAAGGCAGCATACGACCTGTCGGAGTCCGAATTTAAAGGCACATGTTTACTTATTTATTTTTAATCTATAATGGTGCATATCCATGCATGAAAGACATGTGTATAAGACAAGGGATAAGTCTGCGCATGCCCAGAATCTCTAACCAAACTGAGACTTTTATTTGCACAATTTCTTTATTTTGGAAGTTTTTTTTTTTTTTTATAATATATTTAAATTTTTGTAAATTCTGGTCAAAATTTTACTACTTGAAAAGAAAAATAATAATTTTCTCTATACTGAAAATTAAAAAAATAAATAAATAATATGAAGAAAAGTGAAAATAAAAAGGATTCCGATGGCGCAGATCGAACCTGCTTCAACTAGTTTACAGGCCGACACTCGGACCAAGGCAGCATACGACCTGCCGGAGACAGAATTTAAAGACACATATTTATTTATTTATTTTTATTCTATAATGGTGCATATCCATGCATGAAAGCCATGTGTATAAGAAAAGGAATAAGTCTGCGCATGCCCAGAATCTCTAACCAAACTGAGACTTTTATTTGCACAATTTCTTTATTTTGGAAGTTTTTTTAAATAATATATTTAAATTTTTGTAAATTCTGGTCAAAATTTTACTACTTGAAAAGAAAAATAATAATTTTCTCTATACTGAAAATTAAAAAAATAAATAAATAATATGAAGAAAAGTGAAAATAAAAATGATTCCGATGGCGCGGATCGAACCTGCTTCAACTAGTTTACAGGCCGACACTCGGACCACAAGGCAGCATACGACCTGTCGGAGACCGAATTTAAAGGCACTTGTTTATTTATTTATTTTTTATCTATAATGGTGCATATCCATGCATGAAAGCCATGTGTATAAGAGAAGAAATAAGTCTGCGCATGCACAGAATCTCTAACCAAACTGAGACTTTTATTTGCACAATTTCTTTATTTTGGAAGTTTTTTTAAATAATATATTGAAATTTTTGTAAATTCTGGTCAAAATTGTACTACTTGAAAAGAAAAATAATAATTTTATCTATACTGAAAATTAAAAAAATAAATAAATAATATGAAGAAAAGTGAAAATAAAAAGGATTCCGATGGCGTGGATCGAACCTGCTTCAACTAGTTTACAGTCCGACACTCGGACCACAAGGCAGCATACGACCTGTCGGAGGCCGAATTTAAAGGCACTTGTTTATTTATTTATTTTTAATCTATAATGGTGCATATCCATGCATGTAAGCCATGTGTATAAGAGAAGGGATAAGTCTGCGCATGCCCAGAATCTCTAACCAAACTGAGACTTTTATTTGCACAATTTCTTTATTTTGGAAGTTTTTTTAAATAATATATTTAAATTTTTGTAAATTCTGGTCAAAATTTTACTACTTGAAAAGAAAAATAATAATTTTCTCTATACTGAAAATTAAAAAAATAAATAAATAATATGAAGAAAAGTGAAAATAAAAATGATTCCGATGGCGCGGATCGAACCTGCTTCAACTAGTTTACAGGCCGACACTCGGACCACAAGGCAGCATACGACCTGTCGGAGACCGAATTTAAAGGCACTTGTTTATTTATTTATTTTTAATCTATAATGGTGCATCTCCATGCATGAAAGCCATGTGTATAAGAGAAGAAATAAGTCTGCGCATGCACAGAATCTCTAACCAAACTGAGACTTTTATTTGCACAATTTCTTTATTTTGGAAGTTTTTTTTAAATAATATATTTAAATCTTTGTAAATTCTGGTCAAAATTTTACTACTTGAAAAGAAAAATAATAATTTTCTCTATACTGAAAATTAAAAAAATAAATAAATAATATGAAGAAAAGTGAAAATAAAAAGGATTCCGATGGCGCCAATCGAACATACTTCAACTAGTTTACAGGCCGACACTCGGACCACAAGGCAGCATACGACCTGTCGGAGACCGAATTTAAAGGCACTTGTTTACTTATTTATTTTTAATCTATAATGGTGCATATCCATGCATGAAAGCCATGTGTATAAGAGAAGGGATAAGTCTGCGCATGCCCAGAATCTCTAACCAAACTGAGACTTTTATTTGCACAATTTCTTTAATTTGGATGTTTTTTTTAAATAATATATTTAAATCTTTGTAAATTCTAGTCAAAATTTTACTACTTGAAAAGAAAAATAATAATTTTCTCTATACTGAAAATTAAAAAAATAAATAAATAATATGAAGAAAAGTGAAAATAAAAAGGATTCCGATGGCGCGGATCGAACCTGCTTCAACTAGTTTACAGGCCGACACTCGGACCACAAGGCAGCATACGACCTGTCGGAGTCCGAATTTAAAGGCACATGTTTACTTATTTATTTTTAATCTATAATGGTGCATATCCATGCATGAAAGACATGTGTATAAGAGAAGGGATAAGTCTGCGCATGCCCAGAATCTCTAACCAAACTGAGACTTTTATTTGCACAATTTTTTTATTTTGGAAGTTTTTTTTTTTTATAATATATTTAAATTTTTGTAAATTCTGGTCAAAATTTTACTACTTGAAAAGAAAAATAATAATTTTCTCTATACTGAAAATTAAAAAAATAAATAAATAATATGAAGAAAAGTGAAAATAAAAAGGATTCCGATGGCGCAGATCGAACCTGCTTCAACTAGTTTACAGGCCGACACTCGGACCAAGGCAGCATACGACCTGCCGGAGACAGAATTTAAAGACACATATTTATTTATTTATTTTTATTCTATAATGGTGCATATCCATGCATGAAAGCCATGTGTATAAGAAAAGGAATAAGTCTGCGCATGCACAGAATCTCTAACCAAACTGAGACTTTTATTTGCACAATTTCTTTATTTTGGAAGTTTTTTTTAAATAATATATTTAAATCTTTGTAAATTCTGGTCAAAATTTTACTACTTGAAAAGAAAAATAATAATTTTCTCTATACTGAAAATTAAAAAAATAAATAAATAATATGAAGAAAAGTGAAAATAAAAAGGATTCCGATGGCGCGAATCGAACCTGCTTCAACTAGTTTACAGGCCGACACTCGGACCACAAGGCAGCATACGACCTGTCGGAGACCGAATTTAAAGGCACTTGTTTACTTATTTATTTTTAATCTATAATGGTGCATATCCATGCTTGAAAGCCATGTGTATAAGAGAAGGGATAAGTCTGCGCATGCCCAGAATCTCTAACCAAACTGAGACTTTTATTTGCACAATTTCTTTATTTTGGAAGTTTTTTTTTAAATAATATATTTAAATCTTTGTAAATTCTAGTCAAAATTTTACTACTTGAAAAGAAAAATAATAATTTTCTCTATACTGAAAATTAAAAAAATAAATAAATAATATGAAGAAAAGTGAAAATAAAAAGGATTCCGATGGCGTGGATCGAACCTGCTTCAACTAGTTTACAGGCCGACACTCGGACCACAAGGCAGCATACGACCTGTCGGAGACCGAATTTAAAGGCACTTGTTTATTTATTTATTTTTAATCTATAATGGTGCATATCCATGCATGAAAGCCATGTGTATAAGAGAAGGGATAAGTCTGCGCATGCCCAGAATCTCTAACCAAACTGAGACTTTTATTTGCACAATTTCTTTATTTTGGAAGTTTTTTTTAAATAATATATTTAAATCTTTGTAAATTCTGGTCAAAATTTTACTACTTGAAAAGAAAAATAACAATTTTCTCTATACTGAAAATTAAAAAAATAAATAAATAATATGAAGAAAAGTGAAAATAAAGAGGATTCCGATGGCGCGGATCGAACCTGCTTCAACTAGTTTACAGGCCGACACTCGGACCACAAGGCAGCATACGACCTGTCGGAGTCCGAATTTAAAGGCACATGTTTACTTATTTATTTTTAATCTATAATGGTGCATATCCATGCATGAAAGACATGTGTATAAGAGAAGGGATAAGTCTGCGCATGCCCAGAATCTCTAACCAAACTGAGACTTTTATTTGCACAATTTCTTTATTTTGGAAGTTTTTTTTTTATAATATATTTAAATTTTTGTAAATTCTGGTCAAAATTTTACTACTTGAACAGAAAAATAATAATTTTCTCTATACTGAAAATTAAAAAAATAAATAAATAATATGAAGAAAAGTGAAAATAAAAAGGATTCCGATGGCGCAGATCGAACCTGCTTCAACTAGTTTACAGGCCGACACTCTGACCAAGGCAGCATACGACCTGCCGGAGACAGAATTTAAAGACACATGTTTATTTATTTATTTTTATTCTATAATGATGCATATCCATGCATGAAAGCCATGTGTATAAGAAAAGGAATAAGTCTGCGCATGCCCAGAATCTCTAACCAAACTGAGAATTTTATTTGCACAATTTCTTTATTTTGGAAGTTTTTTTAAATAATATATTTAAATTTTTGTAAATTCTGGTCAAAATTTTACTACTTGAAAAGAAAAATAATAATTTTCTCTATACTGAAAATTAAAAAAATAAATAAATAATATGAAGAAAAGTGAAAATAAAAATGATTCCGATGGCGCGGATCGAACCTGCTTCAACTAGTTTACAGGCCGACACTCGGACCACAAGGCAGCATACGACCTGTCGGTGACCGAATTTAAAGGCACTTGTTTATTTATTTATTTTTAATCTATAATGGTGCATATCCATGCATGAAAGCCATGTGTATAAGAGAAGAAATAAGTCTGCGCATGCACAGAATCTCTAACCAAACTGAGATTTTTATTTGCACAATTTCTTTATTTTGGAAGTTTTTTTTAAATAATATATTTAAATCTTTGTAAATTCTGGTCAAAATTTTACTACTTGAAAAGAAAAATAATAATTTTCTCTATACTGAAAATTAAAAAAATAAATAAATAATATGAAGAAAAGTGAAAATAAAAAGGATTCCGATGGCGCGGATCGAACCTGCTTCAACTAGTTTACAGGCCGACACTCGGACCACAAGGCAGCATACGACCTGTCGGAGACCGAATTTAAAGGCACTTGTTTATTTATTTATTTTTAATCTATAATGGTGCATATCCATGCATGAAAGCCATGTGTATAAGAGAAGAAATAAGTCTGCGCATGCACAGAATCTCTAACCAAACTGAGATTTTTATTTGCACAATTTCTTTATTTTGGAAGTTTTTTTTAAATAATATATTTAAATCTTTGTAAATTCTGGTCAAAATTTTACTACTTGAAAAGAAAAATAATAATTTTCTCTATACTGAAAATTAAAAAAATAAATAAATAATATGAAGAAAAGTGAAAATAAAAAGGATTCCGATGGCGCGAATCGAACCTGCTTCAACTAGTTTACAGGCCGACACTCGGACCACAAGGCAGCATACGACCTGTCGGAGACCGAATTTAAAGGCACTTGTTTACTTATTTATTTTTAATCTATAATGGTGCATATCCATGCTTGAAAGCCATGTGTATAAGAGAAGGGATAAGTCTGCGCATGCCCAGAATCTCTAACCAAACTGAGACTTTTATTTGCTTAATTTCTTTATTTTGGAAGTTTTTTTTTAAATAATATATTTAAATCTTTGTAAATTCTAGTCAAAATTTTACTACTTGAAAAGAAAAATAATAATTTTCTCTATACTGAAAATTAAAAAAATAAATAAATAATATGAAGAAAAGTGAAAATAAAAAGGATTCCGATGGCGCGGATCGAACCTGCTTCAACTAGTTTGCAGGCCGACACTCGGACCACAAGGCAGCATACGACCTGTCGGAGACCGAATTTAAAGGCACTTGTTTACTTATTTATTTTTAATCTATAATGGTGCATATCCATGCATGAAAGCCATGTGTATAAGAGAAGGGATAAGTCTGCGCATACCCAGAATCTCTAACCAAACTGAGACTTTTATTTGCACAATTTCTTTATTTTGGAAGTTTTTTTAAATAATATATTGAAATTTTTGTAAATTCTGGTCAAAATTTTACTACTTGAAAAGAAAAATAATAATTTTCTCTATACTGAAAATTAAAAAAATAAATAAATAATATGAAGAAAAGTGAAAATAAAAATGATTCCGATGGCGCGGATCGAACCTGCTTCAACTAGTTTACAGGCCGACACTCGGACCACAAGGCAGCATACGACCTGTCGGAGACCGAATTTAAAGGCACTTGTTTATTTATTTATTTTTAATCTATAATGGTGCATATCCATGCATGAAAGCCATGTGTATAAGAGAAGAAATAAGTCTGCGCATGCACAGAATCTCTAACCAAACTGAGACTTTTATTTGCACAATTTCTTTATTTTGGAAGTTTTTTTTAAATAATATATTTAAATCTTTGTAAATTCTGGTCAAAATTTTACTACTTGAAAAGAAAAATAATAATTTTCTCTATACTGAAAATTAAAAAAATAAATAAATAATATGAAGAAAAGTGAAAATAAAAATGATTCCGATGGCGCGGATCGAACCTGCTTCAACTAGTTTACAGGCCGACACTCGGACCACAAGGCAGCATACGACCTGTCGGAGACCGAATTTAAAGGCACTTGTTTATTTATTTATTTTTAATCTATAATGGTGCATATCCATGCATGAAAGCCATGTGTATAAGAGAAGAAATAAGTCTGCGCATGCACAGAATCTCGAACCAAAATGAGACTTTTATTTGTACAATTTCTTTATTTGGGAAGTTTTTTTAAATAATATATTGAAATCTTTGGAAATTCTGGTCAAAATTTTACTACTTGAAAAGAAAAACAATAATTTTCTCTATACTGAAAATTAAAAAAATAAATAAATAATATGAAGAAAAGTGAAAATAAAAAGGATTCCGATGGCGCGGATCGAACGTGCTTCAACTAGTTTGCATGCCGACACTCGGACCACAAGACAGCATACGACCTGCAGGAGACTGAATTTAAAGGCTCATGTTTATTTATTTATTTTTATTCTATAATGGTGCATATCCATGTATGAAAGCCATGTGTATAAGAGAAGGGATAAGTCTGCGCATGCCCAGAATCTCTAACCAAAAGGAGACTTTTATTTGTACAATTTCTTTATTTGGGAAGTTTTTTTAAATAATATATTGAAATCTTTGTAAATTCTGGTCAAAATTTTACTACTTGAAAAGAAAAATAATAATTTTCTCTATACTGAAAATTAAAAAAATTAATAAATAATATGAAGAAAAGTGAAAATAAAAAGGATTCCGATGGCGCGGATCGAACCTGCTTCAACTAGTTTACAGGCCGACACTCGGACCACAAGGCAGCATACGACCTGTCGGAGACCGAATTACAAGCCACATGTATATTTATTTATTTTTATTCTATAATGGTGCATATCCATGCATGAAAGCCATGTGTATAAGAGAAGGGATAAGTCTGCGCATGCCCAGAATCTCTAACCAAACTGAGACTTTTATTTGCAAAATTTCTTTATTTTGGAAGTTTTTTTAAATAATATATTTAAATCTTTGTAAATTCTGGTCAAAATTTTACTACTTGAAATGAAAAATAATAATTTTCTCTATACTGAAAATTAAAAAAATAAATAAATAATATGAAGAAAAGTGAAAATAAAAAGGATTCCGATAGCGCGGATCGAACCTGCTTCAACTAGTTTACAGGCCGACACTCGGACCACAAGGCAACATACGACCTGTCGGAGACCGAATTTAAAGCCACATGTATATTTATTTATTTTTATTCTATAATGGTGCATATCCATGCATGAAAGCCATGTGTATAAGAGAAGGGATAAGTCTGCGCATGCCCAGAATCTCTAACCAAACTGAGATTTTTATTTGCACAATTTCTTTATTTTGGAAGTTTTTTTAAATAATATATTTAAATTTTTGTAAATTCTGGTCAAAATTTTACTACTTGAAAAGAAAAATAATAATTTTCTCTATAATGAAAATTAAAAAAATAAATAAATAATATGAAGAAAAGTGAAAATAAAAAGGATTCCGATGGCGCGGATCGAACCTGCTTCAACTAGTTTACAGGCCGACACTCGGACCACAAGGCAGCATACGACCTGTCGGAGTCCGAATTTAAAGGCACATGTTTACTTATTTATTTTTAATCTATAATGGTGCATATCCATGCATGAAAGACATGTGTATAAGAGAAGGGATAAGTCTGCGCATGCCCAGAATCTCTAACCAAACTGAGACTTTTATTCGCACAATTTCTTTATTTTGGAAGTTTTTTTAAATAATATATTTAAATTTTTGTAAATTCTGGTCAAAATTTTACTACTTGAAAAGAAAAATAACAATTTTCTCTATACTGAAAATTAAAAAAATACATAAATAATATGAAGTAAAGTGAAAATAAAGAGGATTCCGATGGCGCGGATCGAACCTGCTTCAACTAGTTTACAGGCCGACACTCGGACCACAAGGCAGCATACGACCTGTCGGAGTCCGAATTTAAAGGCACATGTTTACTTATTTATTTTTAATCTATAATGGTGCATATCCATGCATGAAAGACATGTGTATAAGAGAAGGGATAAGTCTGCGCATGCCCAGAATCTCTAACCAAACTGAGACTTTTATTTGCACAATTTCTTTATTTTGGAAGTTTTTTTTTTTTATAATATATTTAAATTTTTGTAAATTCTGGTCAAAATTTTACTACTTGAAAAGAAAAATAATAATTTTCTCTATATTGAAAATTAAAAAAATAAATAAATAATATGAAGAAAAGTGAAAATAAAAAGGATTCCGATGGCGCGGATCGAACCTGCTTCAACTAGTTTACAGGCCGACACTGGGACCACAAGGCAGCATAAGACCTGTCGGAGTCCGAATTTAAAGGCACATGTTTACTTATTTATTTTTAATCTATAATGGTGCATATCCATGCATGAAAGACATGTGTATAAGAGAAGGGATAAGTCTGCGCATGCCCAGAATCTCTAACGAAACTGAGACTTTTATTCGCACAATTTCTTTATTTTGGAAGTTTTTTTAAATAATATATTTAAATTTTTGTAAATTCTGGTCAAAATTTTACTACTTGAAAAGAAAAATAACAATTTTCTCTATACTGAAAATTAAAAAAATAAATAAATAATATGAAGAAAAGTGAAAATAAAGAGGATTCCGATGGCGCGGATCGAACCTGCTTCAACTAGTTTACAGGCCGACACTCGGACCACAAGGCAGCATACGACCTGTCGGAGTCCGAATTTAAAGGCACATGTTTACTTATTTATTTTTAATCTATAATGGTGCATATCCATGCATGAAAGACATGTGTATAAGACAAGGGATAAGTCTGCGCATGCCCAGAATCTCTAACCAAACTGAGACTTTTATTTGCACAATTTCTTTATTTTGGAAGTTTTTTTTTTTTTATAATATATTTAAATTTTTGTAAATTCTGGTCAAAATTTTACTACTTGAAAAGAAAAATAATAATTTTCTCTATACTGAAAATTAAAAAAATAAATAAATAATATGAAGAAAAGTGAAAATAAAAAGGATTCCGATGGCGCAGATCGAACCTGCTTCAACTAGTTTACAGGCCGACACTCGGACCAAGGCAGCATACGACCTGCCGGAGACAGAATTTAAAGACACATATTTATTTATTTATTTTTATTCTATAATGGTGCATATCCATGCATGAAAGCCATGTGTATAAGAAAAGGAATAAGTCTGCGCATGCCCAGAATCTCTAACCAAACTGAGACTTTTATTTGCACAATTTCTTTATTTTGGAAGTTTTTTTAAATAATATATTTAAATTTTTGTAAATTCTGGTCAAAATTTTACTACTTGAAAAGAAAAATAATAATTTTCTCTATACTGAAAATTAAAAAAATAAATAAATAATATGAAGAAAAGTGAAAATAAAAATGATTCCGATGGCGCGGATCGAACCTGCTTCAACTAGTTTACAGGCCGACACTCGGACCACAAGGCAGCATACGACCTGTCGGAGACCGAATTTAAAGGCACTTGTTTATTTATTTATTTTTAATCTATAATGGTGCATATCCATGCATGAAAGCCATGTGTATAAGAGAAGAAATAAGTCTGCGCATGCACAGAATCTCTAACCAAACTGAGACTTTTATTTGCACAATTTCTTTATTTTGGAAGTTTTTTTTAAATAATATATTTAAATCTTTGTAAATTCTGGTCAAAATTTTACTACTTGAAAAGAAAAATAATAATTTTCTCTATACTGAAAATTAAAAAAATAAATAAATAATATGAAGAAAAGTGAAAATAAAAAGGATTCCGATGGCGCGGATCGAACCTGCTTCAACTAGTTTGCAGGCCGACACTCGGACCACAAGGCAGCATACGACCTGTCGGAGACCGAATTTAAAGGCACTTGTTTACTTATTTATTTTTAATCTATAATGGTGCATATCCATGCATGAAAGCCATGTGTATAAGAGAAGGGATAAGTCTGCGCATACCCAGAATCTCTAACCAAACTGAGACTTTTATTTGCACAATTTCTTTATTTTGGAAGTTTTTTTAAATAATATATTTAAATTTTTGTAAATTCTGGTCAAAATTTTACTACTTGAAAAGAAAAATAATAATTTTCTCTATACTGAAAATTAAAAAAATAAATAAATAATATGAAGAAAAGTGAAAATAAAAATGATTCCGATGGCGCGGATCGAACCTGCTTCAACTAGTTTACAGGCCGACACTCGGACCACAAGGCAGCATACGACCTGTCGGAGACCGAATTTAAAGGCACTTGTTTATTTATTTATTTTTAATCTATAATGGTGCATATCCATGCATGAAAGCCATGTGTATAAGAGAAGAAATAAGTCTGCGCATGCACAGAATCTCTAACCAAACTGAGACTTTTATTTGCACAATTTCTTTATTTTGGAAGTTTTTTTTAAATAATATATTTAAATCTTTGTAAATTCTGGTCAAAATTTTACTACTTGAAAAGAAAAATAATAATTTTCTCTATACTGAAAATTAAAAAAATAAATAAATAATATGAAGAAAAGTGAAAATAAAAAGGATTCCGATGGCGCGGATCGAACCTGCTTCAACTAGTTTGCAGGCCGACACTCGGACCACAAGGCAGCATACGACCTGTCGGAGACCGAATTTAAAGGCACTTGTTTACTTATTTATTTTTAATCTATAATGGTGCATATCCATGCATGAAAGCCATGTGTATAAGAGAAGGGATAAGTCTGCGCATACCCAGAATCTCTAACCAAACTGAGACTTTTATTTGCACAATTTCTTTATTTTGGAAGTTTTTTTAAATAATATATTGAAATTTTTGTAAATTCTGGTCAAAATTTTACTACTTGAAAAGAAAAATAATAATTTTATCTATACTGAAAATTAAAAAAATAAATAAATAATATGAAGAAAAGTGAAAATAAAAAGGATTCCGATGGCGTGGATCGAACCTGCTTCAACTAGTTTACAGTCCGACACTCGGACCACAAGGCAGCATACGACCTGTCGGAGACCGAATTTAAAGGCACTTGTTTATTTATTTATTTTTAATCTATAATGGTGCATATCCATGCATGAAAGCCATGTGTATAAGAGAAGGGATAAGTCTGCGCATGCCCAGAATCTCTAACCAAACTGAGACTTTTATTTGCACAATTTCTTTATTTTGGAAGTTTTTTTAAATAATATATTTAAATTTTTGTAAATTCTGGTCAAAATTTTACTACTTGAAAAGAAAAATAATAATTTTCTCTATACTGAAAATTAAAAAAATAAATAAATAATATGAAGAAAAGTGAAAATAAAAATGATTCCGATGGCGCGGATCGAACCTGCTTCAACTAGTTTACAGGCCGACACTCGGACCACAAGGCAGCATACGACCTGTCGGAGACCGAATTTAAAGGCACTTGTTTATTTATTTATTTTTAATCTATAATGGTGCATATCCATGCATGAAAGCCATGTGTATAAGAGAAGAAATAAGTCTGCGCATGCACAGAATCTCTAAACAAACTGAGACTTTTATTTGCACAATTTCTTTATTTTGGAAGTTTTTTTTAAATAATATATTTAAATCTTTGTAAATTCTGGTCAAAATTTTACTACTTGAAAAGAAAAATAATAATTTTCTCTATACTGAATATTAAAAAAATAAATAAATAATATGAAGAAAAGTGAAAATAAAAAGGATTCCGATGGCGCGAATCGAACCTGCTTCAACTAGTTTACAGGCCGACACTCGGACCACAAGGCAGCATACGACCTGTCGGAGACCGAATTTAAAGGCACTTGTTTACTTATTTATTTTTAATCTATAATGGTGCATATCCATGCATGAAAGCCATGTGTATAAGAGAAGGGATAAGTCTGCGCATGCCCAGAATCTCTAACCAAACTGAGACTTTTATTTGCACAATTTCTTTAATTTGGAAGTTTTTTTTAAATAATATATTTAAATCTTTGTAAATTCTAGTCAAAATTTTACTACTTGAAAAGAAAAATAATAATTTTCTCTATACTGAAAATTAAAAAAATAAATAAATAATATGAAGAAAAGTGAAAATAAAAAGGATTCCGATGGCGCGGATCGAACCTGCTTCAACTAGTTTACAGGCCGACACTCGGACCACAAGGCAGCATACGACCTGTCGGAGTCCGAATTTAAAGGCACATGTTTACTTATTTATTTTTAATCTATAATGGTGCATATCCATGCATGAAAGACATGTGTATAAGAGAAGGGATAAGTCTGCGCATGCCCAGAATCTCTAACCAAACTGAGACTTTTATTTGCACAATTTTTTTATTTTGGAAGTTTTTTATTTTTATAATATATTTAAATTTTTGTAAATTCTGGTCAAAATTTTACTACTTGAAAAGAAAAATAATAATTTTCTCTATACTGAAAATTAAAAAAATAAATAAATAATATGAAGAAAAGTGAAAATAAAAAGGATTCCGATGGCGCAGATCGAACCTGCTTCAACTAGTTTACAGGCCGACACTCGGACCAAGGCAGCATACGACCTGCCGGAGACAGAATTTAAAGACACATATTTATTTATTTATTTTTATTCTATAATGGTGCATATCCATGCATGAAAGCCATGTGTATAAGAGAAGGAATAAGTCTGCGCATGCCCAGAATCTCTAACCAAACTGAGACTTTTATTTGCACAATTTCTTTATTTTGGAAGTTTTTTTAAATAATATATTTAAATTTTTGTAAATTCTGGTCAAAATTTTACTACTTGAAAAGAGAAATAATAATTTTCTCTATACTGAAAATTAAAAAAATAAATAAATAATATGAAGAAAAGTGAAAATAAAAATGATTCCGATGGCGCGGATCGAACCTGCTTCAACTTGTTTACAGGCCGACACTCGGACCAGAAGGCAGCATACGACCTGTCGGAGACCGAATTTAAAGGCACTTTTTTATTTATTTATTTTTAATCTATAATGGTGCATATCCATGCATGAAAGCCATGTGTATAAGAGAAGAAATAAGTCTGCGCATGCACAGAATCTCTAACCAAACTGAGACTTTTATTTGCACAATTTCTTTATTTTGGAAGTTTTTTTTAAATAATATATTTAAATCTTTGTAAATTCTGGTCAAAATTTTACTACTTGAAAAGAAAAATAATAATTTTCTCTATACTGAAAATTAAAAAAATAAATAAATAATATGAAGAAAAGTGAAAATAAAAAGGATTCCGATGGCGCGAATCGAACCTGCTTCAACTAGTTTACAGGCCGACACTCGGACCACAAGGCAGCATACGACCTGTCGGAGACCGAATTTAAAGGCACTTGTTTACTTATTTATTTTTAATCTATAATGGTGCATATCCATGCTTGAAAGCCATGTGTATAAGAGAAGGGATAAGTCTGCGCATGCCCAGAATCTCTAACCAAACTGAGACTTTTATTTGCACAATTTCTTTATTTTGGAAGTTTTTTTTTTAAATAATATATTTAAATCTTTGTAAATTCTAGTCAAAATTTTACTACTTGAAAAGAAAAATAATAATTTTCTCTATACTGAAAATTAAAAAAATAAATAAATAATATGAAGAAAAGTGAAAATAAAAAGGATTCCGATGGCGCGGATCGAACCTGCTTCAACTAGTTTGCAGGCCGACACTCGGACCACAAGGCAGCATACGACCTGTCGGGGACCGAATTTAAAGGCACTTGTTTACTTATTTATTTTTAATCTATAATGGTGCATATCCATGCATGAAAGCCATGTGTATAAGAGAAGGGATAAGTCTGCGCATACCCAGAATCTCTAACCAAACTGAGACTTTTATTTGCACAATTTCTTTATTTTGGAAGTTTTTTTAAATAATATATTGAAATTTTTGTAAATTCTGGTCAAAATTTTACTACTTGAAAAGAAAAATAATAATTTTATCTATACTGAAAATTAAAAAAATAAATAAATAATATGAAGAAAAGTGAAAATAAAAAGGATTCCGATGGCGTGGATCGAACCTGCTTCAACTAGTTTACAGTCCGACACTCGGACCACAAGGCAGCATACGACCTGTCGGAGACCGAATTTAAAGGCACTTGTTTATTTATTTATTTTTAATCTATAATGGTGCATATCCATGCATGAAAGCCATGTGTATAAGAGAAGGGATAAGTCTGCGCATGCCCAGAATCTCTAACCAAACTGAGACTTTTATTTGCACAATTTCTTTATTTTGGAAGTTTTTTTAAATAATATATTTAAATTTTTGTAAATTCTGGTCAAAATTTTACTACTTGAAAAGAAAAATAATAATTTTCTCTATACTGAAAATTAAAAAAATAAATAAATAATATGAAGAAAAGTGAAAATAAAAATGATTCCGATGGCGCGGATCGAACCTGCTTCAACTAGTTTACAGGCCGACACTCGGACCACAAGGCAGCATACGACCTGTCGGAGACCGAATTTAAAGGCACTTGTTTATTTATTTATTTTTAATCTATAATGGTGCATATCCATGCATGAAAGCCATGTGTATAAGAGAAGAAATAAGTCTGCGCATGCACAGAATCTCTAACCAAACTGAGACTTTTATTTGCACAATTTCTTTATTTTGGAAGTTTTTTTTAAATAATATATTTAAATCTTTGTAAATTCTGGTCAAAATTTTACTACTTGAAAAGAAAAATAATAATTTTCTCTATACTGAAAATTAAAAAAATAAATAAATAATATGAAGAAAAGTGAAAATAAAAAGATTCCGATGGCGCGAATCGAACCTGCTTCAACTAGTTTACAGGCCGACACTCGGACCACAAGGCAGCATACGACCTGTCGGAGACCGAATTTAAAGGCACTTGTTTACTTATTTATTTTTAATCTATAATGGTGCATATCCATGCATGAAAGCCATGTGTATAAGAGAAGGGATAAGTCTGCGCATGCCCAGAATCTCTAACCAAACTGAGACTTTTATTTGCACAATTTCTTTAATTTGAAAGTTTTTTTTAAATAATATATTTAAATCTTTGTAAATTCTAGTCAAAATTTTACTACTTGAAAAGAAAAATAATAATTTTCTCTATACTGAAAATTAAAAAAATAAATAAATAATATGAAGAAAAGTGAAAATAAAAAGGATTCCGATGGCGCGGATCGAACCTGCTTCAACTAGTTTACAGGCCGACACTCGGACCACAAGGCAGCATACGACCTGTCGGAGACCGAATTTAAAGGCACTTGTTTACTTATTTATTTTTAATCTATAATGGTGCATATCCATGCTTGAAAGCCATGTGTATAAGAGAAGGGATAAGTCTGCGCATGCCCAGAATCTCTAACCAAACTGAGACTTTTATTTGCACAATTTCTTTATTTTGGAAGTTTTTTTTTTAAATAATATATTTAAATCTTTGTAAATTCTAGTCAAAATTTTACTACTTGAAAAGAAAAATAATAATTTTCTCTATACTGAAAATTAAAAAAATAAATAAATAATATGAAGAAAAGTGAAAATAAAAAGGATTCCGATGGCGCGGATCGAACCTGCTTCAACTAGTTTGCAGGCCGACACTCGGACCACAAGACAGCATACGACCTGTCGGAGACCGAATTTAAAGGCACTTGTTTACTTATTTATTTTTAATCTATAATGGTGCATATCCATGCATGAAAGCCATGTGTATAAGAGAAGGGATAAGTCTGCGCATACCCAGAATCTCTAACCAAACTGAGACTTTTATTTGCACAATTTCTTTATTTTGGAAGTTTTTTTAAATAATATATTGAAATTTTTGTAAATTCTGGTCAAAATTTTACTACTTGAAAAGAAAAATAATAATTTTATCTATACTGAAAATTAAAAAAATAAATAAATAATATGAAGAAAAGTGAAAATAAAAAGGATTCCGATGGCGTGGATCGAACCTGCTTCAACTAGTTTACAGTCCGACACTCGGACCACAAGGCAGCATACGACCTGTCGGAGACCGAATTTAAAGGCACTTGTTTATTTATTTATTTTTAATCTATAATGGTGCATATCCATGCATGAAAGCCATGTGTATAAGAGAAGGGATAAGTCTGCGCATGCCCAGAATCTCTAACCAAACTGAGACTTTTATTTGCACAATTTCTTTATTTTGGAAGTTTTTTTAAATAATATATTTAAATTTTTGTAAATTCTGGTCAAAATTTTACTACTTGAAAAGAAAAATAATAATTTTCTCTATACTGAAAATTAAAAAAATAAATAAATAATATGAAGAAAAGTGAAAATAAAAATGATTCCGATGGCGCGGATCGAACCTGCTTCAACTAGTTTACAGGCCGACACTCGGACCACAAGGCAGCATACGACCTGTCGGAGACCGAATTTAAAGGCACTTGTTTATTTATTTATTTTTAATCTATAATGGTGCATATCCATGCATGAAAGCCATGTGTATAAGAGAAGGGATAAGTCTGCGCATGCCCAGAATCTCTAACCAAACTGAGACTTTTATTTGCACAATTTCTTTATTTTGGAAGTTTTTTTTAAATAATATATTTAAATCTTTGTAAATTCTGGTCAAAATTTTACTACTTGAAAAGAAAAATAACAATTTTCTCTATACTGAAAATTAAAAAAATAAATAAATAATATGAAGAAAAGTGAAAATAAAGAGGATTCCGATGGCGCGGATCGAACCTGCTTCAACTAGTTTACAGGCCGACACTCGGACCACAAGGCAGCATACGACCTGTCGGAGTCCGAATTTAAAGGCACATGTTTACTTATTTATTTTTAATCTATAATGGTGCATATCCATGCATGAAAGACATGTGTATAAGAGAAGGGATAAGTCTGCGCATGCCCAGAATCTCTAACCAAACTGAGACTTTTATTTGCACAATTTCTTTATTTTGGAAGTTTTTTTTTTTTATAATATATTTAAATTTTTGTAAATTCTGGTGAAAATTTTACTACTTGAAAAGAAAAATAATAATTTTCTCTATACTGAAAATTAAAAAAATAAATAAATAATATGAAGAAAAGTGAAAATAAAAAGGATTCCGATGGCGCAGATCGAACCTGCTTCAACTAGTTTACAGGCCGACACTCGGACCAAGGCAGCATACGACCTGCCGGAGACAGAATTTAAAGACACATGTTTATTTATTTATTTTTATTCTATAATGATGCATATCCATGCATGAAAGCCATGTGTATAAGAAAAGGAATAAGTCTGCGCATGCCCAGAATCTCTAACCAAACTGAGAATTTTATTTGCACAATTTCTTTATTTTGGAAGTTTTTTTAAATAATATATTTAAATTTTTGTAAATTCTGGTCAAAATTTTACTACTTGAAAAGAAAAATAATAATTTTCTCTATACTGAAAATTAAAAAAATAAATAAATAATATGAAGAAAAGTGAAAATAAAAATGATTCCGATGGCGCGGATCGAACCTGCTTCAACTAGTTTACAGGCCGACACTCGGACCACAAGGCAGCATACGACCTGTCGGAGACCGAATTTAAAGGCACTTGTTTACTTATTTATTTTTAATCTATAATGGTGCATATCCATGCTTGAAAGCCATGTGTATAAGAGAAGGGATAAGTCTGCGCATGCCCAGAATCTCTAACCAAACTGAGACTTTTATTTGCTTAATTTCTTTATTTTGGAAGTTTTTTTTTTAAATAATATATTTAAATCTTTGTAAATTCTAGTCAAAATTTTACTACTTGAAAAGAAAAATAATAATTTTCTCTATACTGAAAATTAAAAAAATAAATAAATAATATGAAGAAAAGTGAAAATAAAAAGGATTCCGATGGCGCGGATCGAACCTGCTTCAACTAGTTTGCAGGCCGACACTCGGACCACAAGGCAGCATACGACCTGTCGGAGACCGAATTTAAAGGCACTTGTTTACTTATTTATTTTTAATCTATAATGGTGCATATCCATGCATGAAAGCCATGTGTATAAGAGAAGGGATAAGTCTGCGCATACCCAGAATCTCTAACCAAACTGAGACTTTTATTTGCACAATTTCTTTATTTTGGAAGTTTTTTTAAATAATATATTGAAATTTTTGTAAATTCTGGTCAAAATTTTACTACTTGAAAAGAAAAATAATAATTTTCTCTATACTGAAAATTAAAAAAATAAATAAATAATATGAAGAAAAGTGAAAATAAAAATGATTCCGATGGCGCGGATCGAACCTGCTTCAACTAGTTTACAGGCCGACACTCGGACCACAAGGCAGCATACGACCTGTCGGAGACCGAATTTAAAGGCACTTGTTTATTTATTTATTTTTAATCTATAATGGTGCATATCCATGCATGAAAGCCATGTGTATAAGAGAAGAAATAAGTCTGCGCATGCACAGAATCTCTAACCAAACTGAGACTTTTATTTGCACAATTTCTTTATTTTGGAAGTTTTTTTTAAATAATATATTTAAATCTTTGTAAATTCTGGTCAAAATTTTACTACTTGAAAAGAAAAATAATAATTTTCTCTATACTGAAAATTAAAAAAATAAATAAATAATATGAAGAAAAGTGAAAATAAAAAGGATTCCGATGGCGCGAATCGAACCTGCTTCAACTAGTTTACAGGCCGACACTCGGACCACAAGGCAGCATACGACCTGTCGGAGACCGAATTTAAAGGCACTTGTTTACTTATTTATTTTTAATCTATAATGGTGCATATCCATGCATGAAAGCCATGTGTATAAGAGAAGGGATAAGTCTGCGCATGCCCAGAATCTCTAACCAAACTGAGACTTTTATTTGCACAATTTCTTTATTTTGGAAGTTTTTTTTTAAATAATATATTTAAATCTTTGTAAATTCTAGTCAAAATTTTACTACTTGAAAAGAAAAATAATAATTTTCTCTATACTGAAAATTAAAAAAATAAATAAATAATATGAAGAAAAGTGAAAATAAAAAGGATTCCGATGGCGCGGATCGAACCTGCTTCAACTAGTTTGCAGGCCGACACTCGGACCACAAGGCAGCATACGACCTGTCGGAGACCGAATTTAAAGGCACTTGTTTACTTATTTATTTTTAATCTATAATGGTGCATATCCATGCATGAAAGCCATGTGTATAAGAGAAGGGATAAGGCTGCGCATACCCAGAATCTCTAACCAAACTGAGACTTTTATTTGCACAATTTCTTTATTTTGGAAGTTTTTTTAAATAATATATTGAAATCTTTGTAAATTCTGGTCAAACTTTTACTACTTGAAAAGAAAAATAATAATTTTATCTATACTGAAAATTAAAAAAATAAATAAATAATATGAAGAAAAGTGAAAATAAAAAGGATTCCGATGGCGTGGATCGAACCTGCTTCAACTAGTTTACAGGCCGACACTCGGACCACAAGGCAGCATACGACCTGTCGGAGACCGAATTTAAAGGCTCTTGTTTATTTATTTATTTTTAATCTATAATGGTGCATATCCATGCATGAAAGCCATGTGTATAAGAGAAGGGATAAGTCTGCGCATGCACAGAATCTCTAACCAAACTGAGACTTTTATTTGCACAATTTCTTTATTTTGGAAGTTTTTTTTAAATAATATATTTAAATCTTTGTAAATTCTAGTCAAAATTTTACTACTTGAAAAGAAAAATAATAATTTTCTCTATACTGAAAATTAAAAAAATAAATAAATAATATGAAGAAAAGTGAAAATAAAAAGGATTCCGATGGCGCGGATCGAACCTGCTTCAACTAGTTTGCAGGCCGACACTCGGACCACAAGGCAGCATACGACCTGTCGGAGACCGAATTTAAAGGCACTTGTTTACTTATTTATTTTTAATCTATAATGGTGCATATCCATGCATGAAAGCCATGTGTATAAGAGAAGGGATAAGTCTGCGCATACCCAGAATCTCTAACCAAACTGAGACTTTTATTTGCACAATTTCTTTATTTTGGAAGTTTTTTTAAATAATATATTGAAATTTTTGTAAATTCTGGTCAAAATTTTACTACTTGAAAAGAAAAATAATAATTTTCTCTATACTGAAAATTAAAAAAATAAATAAATAATATGAAGAAAAGTGAAAATAAAAAGGACTCCGATGGCGTGGATCGAACCTGCTTCAACTAGTTTACAGGCCGACACTCGGACCACAAGGCAGCATACGACCTGTCGGAGACCGAATTTAAAGGCACTTGTTTATTTATTTATTTTTAATCTATAATGGTGCATATCCATGCATGAAAGCCATGTGTATAAGAGAAGGGATAAGTCTGCGCATGCCCAGAATCTCTAACCAAACTCAGACTTTTATTTGCACAATTTCTTTATTTTGGAAGTTTTTTTAAATAATATATTGAAATCTTTGTAAATTCTGGTCAAAATTTTACTATTTGAAAAGAAAAACAAGAATTTTCTCTATACTGAAAATTAAAAAAATAAATAAATAATATGAAGAAAAGTGAAAATAAAAAGGATTCCGATGGCGCGGATCGAACCTGCCGCAACAAGTTTGCAGGCCGACACTCGGACCACAAGGCAGCATACGACCTGCCGGAGACAGAATTTAAAGCCACATGTTTATTTATTTATTTTTATTCTATAATGGTGCATATCCATGCATGAAAGCCATGTGTATAAGAGAAGGAATAAGTCTGCGCATGCCCAGAATCTCTAACCAAACTGAGACTTTTATTTGCACAATTTCTTTATTTTGGAAGTTTTTTTTAAATAATATATTTAAATCTTTGTAAATTCTGGTCAAAATTTTACTACTTGAAAAGAAAAATAATAATTTTCTCTATACTGAAAATTAAAAAAATAAATAAATAATATGTAAAAAAGTGAAAATAAAAAGGATTCCGATGGCGCGGATCGAACCTGCTTCAACTAGTTTACAGGCCGACACTCGGACCACAAGGCAGCATACGACCTGCCGGAGACCGAATTTAAAGGCACTTGTTTACTTATTTATTTTTAATCTATAATGGTGCATATCCATGCATGAAAGCCATGTGTATAAGAGAAGGGATAAGTCTGCGCATGCCCAGAATCTCTAACCAAACTGAGACTTTTATTTGCACAATTTCTTTATTTTGGAAGTTTTTTTTTAAATAATATATTTAAATCTTTGTAAATTCTGGTCAAAATTTTACTACATGAAAAGAAAAATAATAATTTTCTCTCTACTGAAAATTAAAAAAATAAATAAATAATATGAAGAAAAGTGAAAATAAAAAGGATTCCGATGGCGTGGATCGAACCTGCTTCAACTAGTTTACAGGCCGACACTCGGACCACAAGGCAGCATACGACCTGTCGGACACCGAATTTAAAGGCACTTGTTTATTTATTTATTTTTAATCTATAATGGTGCATATCCATGCATGAAAGCCATGTGTATAAGAGAAGGGATAAGTCTGCGCATGCCCAGAATCTCTAACCAAACTGAGACTTTTATTTGCACAATTTCTTTATTTTGGAAGTTTTTTTTAAAATATATTTTTAAATCTTTGTAAATTCTGGTCAAAATTTTACTACTTGAAAAGAAAAATAATAATTTTCTCTATACTGAAAATTAAAAAAATAAATAAATAATATGAAGAAAAGTGAAAATAAAAAGGATTCCGATGGCGCGGATCGAACCTGCTTCAACTAGTTTACAGGCCGACACTCGGACCACAAGGCAGAATACGACCTGTCGGAGACCGAATTACAAGCCACATGTATATTTATTTATTTTTATTCTATAATGGTGCATATCCATGTATGAAAGCCATGTGTATAAGAGAAGGGATAAGTCTGCGCATGCCCAGAATCTCTAACCAAACTGAGACATTTATTTGCACAATTTCTTTATTTTGGAAGTTTTTTTAAATAATATATTTAAATCTTTGTAAATTCTGGTCAAAATTTTACTACTTGAAATGAAAAATAATAATTTTCTCTATACTGAAAATTAAAAAAATAAATAAATAATATGAAGAAAAGTGAAAATAAAAAGGATTCCGATGGCGCGGATCGAACCTGCTTCAACTAGTTTACAGGCCGACACTCGGACCACAAGGCAACATACGACCTGTCGGAGAACGAATTTAAAGCCACATGTATATTTATTTATTTTTATTCTATAATGGTGCATATCCATGCATGAAAGCCATGTGTATAAGAGAAGGGATAAGTCTGCGCATGCCCAGAATCTCTAACCAAACTGAGACTTTTATTTGCACAATTTCTTTATTTTGGAAGTTTTTTTTAAATAATATATTGAAATCTTTGTAAATTCTGGTCAAAATTTTACTACTTGAAAAGAAAAATAATAATTTTCTCTATACTGAAAATTAAAAAAATAAATAAATAATATGAAGAAAAGTGAAAATAAAAAGGATTCCGATGGCGCGGATCGAACCTGCGTCAACTAGTTTACAGGCCGACACTCGGACCACAAGGCAGCATACGACCTGTCGGAGACCGAATTTAAAGGCACTTGTTTACTTATTTATTTTTAATCTATAATGGTGCATATCCATGCATGAAAGCCATGTGTATAAGAGAAGGGATAAGTCTGCGCATGCCCAGAATCTCTAACCAAACTGAGACTTTTATTTGCACAATTTCTTTATTTTGGAAGTTTTTTTTTAAATAATATATTTAAATCTTTGTAAATTCTAGTCAAAATTTTACTACTTGAAAAGAAAAATAATAATTTTCTCTATACTGAAAATTAAAAAAATAAATAAATAATATGAAGAAAAGTGAAAATAAAAAGGATTCCGATGGCGCGGATCGAACCTGCTTCAACTAGTTTGCAGGCCGACACTCGGACCACAAGGCAGCATACGACCTGTCGGAGACCGAATTTAAAGGCACTTGTTTACTTATTTATTTTTAATCTATAATGGTGCATATCCATGCATGAAAGCCATGTGTATAAGAGAAGGGATAAGGCTGCGCATACCCAGAATCTCTAACCAAACTGAGACTTTTATTTGCACAATTTCTTTATTTTGGAAGTTTTTTTAAATAATATATTGAAATCTTTGTAAATTCTGGTCAAACTTTTACTACTTGAAAAGAAAAATAATAATTTTATCTATACTGAAAATTAAAAAAATAAATAAATAATATGAAGAAAAGTGAAAATAAAAAGGATTCCGATGGCGTGGATCGAACCTGCTTCAACTAGTTTACAGGCCGACACTCGGACCACAAGGCAGCATACGACCTGTCGGAGACCGAATTTAAAGGCTCTTGTTTATTTATTTATTTTTAATCTATAATGGTGCATATCCATGCATGAAAGCCATGTGTATAAGAGAAGGGATAAGTCTGCGCATGCACAGAATCTCTAACCAAACTGAGACTTTTATTTGCACAATTTCTTTATTTTGGAAGTTTTTTTTAAATAATATATTTAAATCTTTGTAAATTCTAGTCAAAATTTTACTACTTGAAAAGAAAAATAATAATTTTCTCTATACTGAAAATTAAAAAAATAAATAAATAATATGAAGAAAAGTGAAAATAAAAAGGATTCCGATGGCGCGGATCGAACCTGCTTCAACTAGTTTGCAGGCCGACACTCGGACCACAAGGCAGCATACGACCTGTCGGAGACCGAATTTAAAGGCACTTGTTTACTTATTTATTTTTAATCTATAATGGTGCATATCCATGCATGAAAGCCATGTGTATAAGAGAAGGGATAAGTCTGCGCATACCCAGAATCTCTAACCAAACTGAGACTTTTATTTGCACAATTTCTTTATTTTGGAAGTTTTTTTAAATAATATATTGAAATTTTTGTAAATTCTGGTCAAAATTTTACTACTTGAAAAGAAAAATAATAATTTTCTCTATACTGAAAATTAAAAAAATAAATAAATAATATGAAGAAAAGTGAAAATAAAAAGGACTCCGATGGCGTGGATCGAACCTGCTTCAACTAGTTTACAGGCCGACACTCGGACCACAAGGCAGCATACGACCTGTCGGAGACCGAATTTAAAGGCACTTGTTTATTTATTTATTTTTAATCTATAATGGTGCATATCCATGCATGAAAGCCATGTGTATAAGAGAAGGGATAAGTCTGCGCATGCCCAGAATCTCTAACCAAACTCAGACTTTTATTTGCACAATTTCTTTATTTTGGAAGTTTTTTTAAATAATATATTGAAATCTTTGTAAATTCTGGTCAAAATTTTACTATTTGAAAAGAAAAACAAGAATTTTCTCTATACTGAAAATTAAAAAAATAAATAAATAATATGAAGAAAAGTGAAAATAAAAAGGATTCCGATGGCGCGGATCGAACCTGCCGCAACAAGTTTGCAGGCCGACACTCGGACCACAAGGCAGCATACGACCTGCCGGAGACAGAATTTAAAGCCACATGTTTATTTATTTATTTTTATTCTATAATGGTGCATATCCATGCATGAAAGCCATGTGTATAAGAGAAGGAATAAGTCTGCGCATGCCCAGAATCTCTAACCAAACTGAGACTTTTATTTGCACAATTTCTTTATTTTGGAAGTTTTTTTTAAATAATATATTTAAATCTTTGTAAATTCTGGTCAAAATTTTACTACTTGAAAAGAAAAATAATAATTTTCTCTATACTGAAAATTAAAAAAATAAATAAATAATATGTAAAAAAGTGAAAATAAAAAGGATTCCGATGGCGCGGATCGAACCTGCTTCAACTAGTTTACAGGCCGACACTCGGACCACAAGGCAGCATACGACCTGCCGGAGACCGAATTTAAAGGCACTTGTTTACTTATTTATTTTTAATCTATAATGGTGCATATCCATGCATGAAAGCCATGTGTATAAGAGAAGGGATAAGTCTGCGCATGCCCAGAATCTCTAACCAAACTGAGACTTTTATTTGCACAATTTCTTTATTTTGGAAGTTTTTTTTTAAATAATATATTTAAATCTTTGTAAATTCTGGTCAAAATTTTACTACATGAAAAGAAAAATAATAATTTTCTCTCTACTGAAAATTAAAAAAATAAATAAATAATATGAAGAAAAGTGAAAATAAAAAGGATTCCGATGGCGTGGATCGAACCTGCTTCAACTAGTTTACAGGCCGACACTCGGACCACAAGGCAGCATACGACCTGTCGGACACCGAATTTAAAGGCACTTGTTTATTTATTTATTTTTAATCTATAATGGTGCATATCCATGCATGAAAGCCATGTGTATAAGAGAAGGGATAAGTCTGCGCATGCCCAGAATCTCTAACCAAACTGAGACTTTTATTTGCACAATTTCTTTATTTTGGAAGTTTTTTTTAAAATATATTTTTAAATCTTTGTAAATTCTGGTCAAAATTTTACTACTTGAAAAGAAAAATAATAATTTTCTCTATACTGAAAATTAAAAAAATAAATAAATAATATGAAGAAAAGTGAAAATAAAAAGGATTCCGATGGCGCGGATCGAACCTGCTTCAACTAGTTTACAGGCCGACACTCGGACCACAAGGCAGAATACGACCTGTCGGAGACCGAATTACAAGCCACATGTATATTTATTTATTTTTATTCTATAATGGTGCATATCCATGTATGAAAGCCATGTGTATAAGAGAAGGGATAAGTCTGCGCATGCCCAGAATCTCTAACCAAACTGAGACATTTATTTGCACAATTTCTTTATTTTGGAAGTTTTTTTAAATAATATATTTAAATCTTTGTAAATTCTGGTCAAAATTTTACTACTTGAAATGAAAAATAATAATTTTCTCTATACTGAAAATTAAAAAAATAAATAAATAATATGAAGAAAAGTGAAAATAAAAAGGATTCCGATGGCGCGGATCGAACCTGCTTCAACTAGTTTACAGGCCGACACTCGGACCACAAGGCAACATACGACCTGTCGGAGAACGAATTTAAAGCCACATGTATATTTATTTATTTTTATTCTATAATGGTGCATATCCATGCATGAAAGCCATGTGTATAAGAGAAGGGATAAGTCTGCGCATGCCCAGAATCTCTAACCAAACTGAGACTTTTATTTGCACAATTTCTTTATTTTGGAAGTTTTTTTTAAATAATATATTGAAATCTTTGTAAATTCTGGTCAAAATTTTACTACTTGAAAAGAAAAATAATAATTTTCTCTATACTGAAAATTAAAAAAATAAATAAATAATATGAAGAAAAGTGAAAATAAAAAGGATTCCGATGGCGCGGATCGAACCTGCGTCAACTAGTTTACAGGCCGACACTCGGACCACAAGGCAGCATACGACCTGTCGGAGACCGAATTTAAAGGCACTTGTTTACTTATTTATTTTTAATCTATAATGGTGCATATCCATGCATGAAAGCCATGTGTATAAGAGAAGGGATAAGTCTGCGCATGCCCAGAATCTCTAACCAAACTGAGACTTTTATTTGCACAATTTCTTTATTTTGGAAGTTTTTTTTTAAATAATATATTTAAATCTTTGTAAATTCTGGTCAAAATTTTACTACTTCAAAAGAAAAATAATAATTTTCTCTATACTGAAAATTAAAAAAATAAATAAATAATATGAAGAAAAGTGAAAATAAAAAGGATTCCGATGCCGCGGATCGAACCTGCTTCAACTAGTTTACAGGCCGACACTCGGACCACAAGGCAGCATACGACCTGCCGGAGACCGAATTTAAAGGCACTTGTTTACTTATTTATTTTTAATCTATAATGGTGCATATCCATGCATGAAAGCCATGTGTATAAGAGAAGGGATAAGTCTGCGCATGCCCAGAATCTATAACCAAACTGAGACTTTTATTTGCACAATTTCTTTATTTTGGAATTTTTTTTTTTAAATAATATATTTAAATCTTTGTAAATTCTGGTCAAAATTTTACTACTTGAAAAGAAAAATAATAATTTTCTCTCTACTGAAAATTAAAAAAATAAATAAATAATATGAAGAAAAGTGAAAATAAAAAGGATTCCGATGGCGTGGATCGAACCTGCTTCAACTAGTTTACAGGCCGACACTCGGACCACAAGGCAGCATACGACCTGTCGGACACCGAATTTAAAGGCACTTGTTTATTTATTTATTTTTAATCTATAATGGTGCATATCCATGCATGAAAGCCATGTGTATAAGAGAAGGGATAAGTCTGAAAAAGGCCCAGAATCTCTAACCAAACTGAGACTTTTATTTGCACAATTTCTTTATTTTGGAAGTTTTTTTTAAATAATATATTGAAATCTTTGTAAATTCTGGTCAAAATTTTACTACTTGAAAAGATAAATAATAATTTTCTCTATACTGAAAATTAAAAAAATAAATAAATAATATGAAGAAAAGTGAAAATAAAAAGGATTCCGATGGCGCGGATCGAACTTGCTTCAACTAGTTTACAGGCCGACACTCGGACCACAAGGCAGCATACGACCTGTCGGAGTCCGAATTTAAAGGCACATGTTTACTTATTTATTTTTATTCTATAATGGTGCATATCCATGCATGAAAGCCATGTGTATAAGAGAAGGGATAAGTCTGCGCATGCCCAGAATCTCGAACCAAACTGAGACTTTTATTTACACAATTTCTTTATTTTGGAAGTTTTTTTTTTATAATATATTGAAATCTTTGCATATTCTGGTCAAAATTTTACTACTTGAAAAGAAAAATAATAATTTTCTCTATACTGAAAAATAAAAAAATAAATAAATAATATGAAGAAAAGTGAAAATAAAAAGGAATCCGATGGCGCGAATCGAACCTGCTTCAACTAGTTTACAGGCCGACACTCGGACCACAAGGCAGCATACGACCTGTCGGAGACCGAATTTAAAGGCACATGTTTACTTATTTATTTTTATTCTATAATGGTTAATATCCATGCATGAAAGCCATGTGTAAAAGAGAAGGGATAAGTCTGCGCATGCCCAGAATCTCTAACCAAAATGAAACTTTTATTTGCACAATTTCTTTATTTTGGAAGTTTTTTTAAATAATATATTGAAATCTTTGTAAATTCTGGTCAAAATTTTACTACTTGAAAAGAAAAATAATAATTTTCTCTATACTGAAAATTAAAAAAATAAATAAATAATATGAAGAAAAGTCAAAATAAAAAGGATTCCGATGGCGCGGATCGAACGTGCTTCAACTAGTTTGCATGCCGACACTCGGACCACAAGGCAGCATACGACCTGCAGGAGACCGAATTTAAAGTCTCATGTTTATTTATTTATTTTTATTCTATAATGGTGCATATCCATGTATGAAAGCCATGTGTATAAGAGAAGGGATAAGTCTGCGCATGCTCAGAATCTCTAACCAAAAGGAGACTTTTATTTGTACAATTTCTTTATTTGGGAAGTTTTTTTAAATAATATATTGAAATCTTTGTAAATTCTGGTTAAAATTTTACTACTTGAAAAGAAAAATAATAATTTTCTCTATACTGAAAATTAAAAAAATTAATAAATAATATGAAGAAAAGTGAAAATAAAAAGGATTCCGATAGCGCGGATCGAACCTGCTTCAACTAGTTTACAGGCCGACACTCGGACCACAAGGCAACATACGACCTGTCGGAGACCGAATTTAAAGCCACATGTATATTTATTTATTTTTATTCTATAATGGTGCATATCCATGCATGAAAGCCATGTGTATAAGAGAAGGGATAAGTCTGCGCATGCCCAGAATCTCGAACCAAACTGAGATTTTTATTTGCACAATTTCTTTATTTTGGAAGTTTTTTTAAATAATATATTTAAATTTTTGTAAATTCTGGTCAAAATTTTACTACTTGAAAAGAAAAATAATAATTTTCTCTATACTGAAAATTAAAAAAATAAATAAATAATATGAAGAAAAGTGAAAATAAAAATGATTCCGATGGCGCGGATCGAACCTGCTTCAACTAGTTTACAGGCCGACACTCGGACCACAAGGCAGCATACGACCTGTCGGCGACCGAATTTAAAGGCACTTGTTTATTTATTTATTTTTAATCTATAATGGTGCATATCCATGCATGAAAGCCATGTGTATAAGAGAAGAAATAAGTCTGCGCATGCACAGAATCTCTAACCAAACTGAGACTTTTATTTGCACAATTTCTTTATTTTGGAAGTTTTTTTTAAATAATATATTTAAATCTTTGTAAATTCTGGTCAAAATTTTACTACTTGAAAAGAAAAATAATAATTTTCTCTATACTGAAAATTAAAAAAAAATAAATAAATAATATGAAGAAAAGTGAAAATAAAAAGGATTCCGATGGCGCGGATCGAACCTGCTTCAACTAGTTTACAGGCCGACACTCGGACCACAAGGCAGCATACGACCTGTCGGAGACCGAATTTAAAGGCACTTGTTTACTTATTTATTTTTAATCTATAATGGTGCATATCCATTCATGAAAGCCATGTGTATAAGAGAAGGGATAAGTCTGCGCATGCCCAGAATCTCTAACCAAACTGAGACTTTTATTTGCACAATTTCTTTATTTTGGAAGTTTTTTTTTAAATAATATATTTAAATCTTTGTAAATTCTGGTCAAAATTTTACTACTTGAAAAGAAAAACAAGAATTTTCTCTATACTGAAAATTAAAAAAATAAATAAATAATATGAAGAAAAGTGAAAATAAAAAGGATTCCGATGGCGCGGATCGAACCTGCTTCAACAAGTTTGCAGGCCGACACTCGGACCACAAGGCAGCATACGACCTGTCGGAGACCGAATTTAAAGGCACTTGTTTACTTATTTATTTTTAATCTATAATGGTGCATATCCATGCATGAAAGCCATGTGTATAAGAGAAGGGATAAGTCTGCGCATACCCAGAATCTCTAACCAAACTGAGACTTTTATTTGCACAATTTCTTTATTTTGGAAGTTTTTTTAAATAATATATTGAAATCTTTGTAAATTCTGGTCAAAATTTTAATACTTGAAAAGAAAAACAAGAATTTTCTCTATACTGAAAATTAAAAAAATAAATAAATAATATGAAGAAAAGTGAAAATAAAAAGGATTCCAATGGCGCGGATCGAACCTGCCGCAACAAGTTTGCAGGCCGACACTCGGACCACAAGGCAGCATACGACCTGTCGGAGACCGAATTTAAAGCCACATGTTTATTTATTTATTTTTATTCTATAATGGTGCATATCCATGCATGAAAGCCATGTGTATAAGAGAAGGGATAAGTCTGCGCATGCCCAGAATCTCTAACCAAACTGAGACTTTTATTTGCACAATTTCTTTATTTTGGAAGTTTTTTTTTTTTATAATATATTTAAATTTTTGTAAATTCTGGTCAAAATTTTACTACTTGAAAAAAAAAATAATAATTTTCTCTATACTGAAAATTAAAAAAAAAAATGAATAATATGAAGAAAAGTGAAAATAAAAAGGATTCCGATGGCGCGGATCGAACCTGCTTCAACAAGTTTACAGGCCGACACTCGGACCACAAGGCAGCATACGACCTGTCGGAGACCGAATTTAAAGGCACATGTTTATTTATTTATTTTTATTCTATAATGGTGCATATCCATGCATGAAAGCCATGTGTATAAGAAAAGGAATAAGTCTGCGCATGCCCAGAATCTCTAACCAAACTGAGACTTTTATTTGCACAATTTCTTTATTTTGGAAGTTTTTTTAAATAATATATTTAAATTTTTGTAAATTCTGGTCAAAATTTTACTACTTGAAAAGAAAAATAATAATTTTCTCTATACTGAAAATTAAAAAAATAAATAAATAATATGAAGAAAAGTGAAAATAAAAATGATTCCGATGGCGCGGATCGAACCTGCTTCAACTAGTTTACAGGCCGACACTCGGACCACAAGGCAGCATACGACCTGTCGGCGACCGAATTTAAAGGCACTTGTTTATTTATTTATTTTTAATCTATAATGGTGCATATCCATGCATGAAAGCCATGTGTATAAGAGAAGAAATAAGTCTGCGCATGCACAGAATCTCTAACCAAACTGAGACTTTTATTTGCACAATTTCTTTATTTTGGAAGTTTTTTTTAAATAATATATTTAAATCTTTGTAAATTCTGGTCAAAATTTTACTACTTGAAAAGAAAAATAATAATTTTCTCTATACTGAAAATTAAAAAAAATAAATAAATAATATGAAGAAAAGTGAAAATAAAAAGGATTCCGATGGCGCGGATCGAACCTGCTTCAACTAGTTTACAGGCCGACACTCGGACCACAAGGCAGCATACGACCTGTCGGAGACCGAATTTAAAGGCACTTGTTTACTTATTTATTTTTAATCTATAATGGTGCATATCCATTCATGAAAGCCATGTGTATAAGAGAAGGGATAAGTCTGCGCATGCCCAGAATCTCTAACCAAACTGAGACTTTTATTTGCACAATTTCTTTATTTTGGAAGTTTTTTTTTAAATAATATATTTAAATCTTTGTAAATTCTGGTCAAAATTTTACTACTTGAAAACAAAAACAAGAATTTTCTCTATACTGAAAATTAAAAAAATAAATAAATAATATGAAGAAAAGTGAAAATAAAAAGGATTCCGATGGCGCGGATCGAACCTGCTTCAACAAGTTTGCAGGCCGACACTCGGACCACAAGGCAGCATACGACCTGTCGGAGACCGAATTTAAAGGCACTTGTTTACTTATTTATTTTTAATCTATAATGGTGCATATCCATGCATGAAAGCCATGTGTATAAGAGAAGGGATAAGTCTGCGCATACCCAGAATCTCTAACCAAACTGAGACTTTTATTTGCACAATTTCTTTATTTTGGAAGTTTTTTTAAATAATATATTGAAATCTTTGTAAATTCTGGTCAAAATTTTAATACTTGAAAAGAAAAACAAGAATTTTCTCTATACTGAAAATTAAAAAAATAAATAAATAATATGAAGAAAAGTGAAAATAAAAAGGATTCCAATGGCGCGGATCGAACCTGCCGCAACAAGTTTGCAGGCCGACACTCGGACCACAAGGCAGCATACGACCTGTCGGAGACCGAATTTAAAGCCACATGTTTATTTATTTATTTTTATTCTATAATGGTGCATATCCATGCATGAAAGCCATGTGTATAAGAGAAGGGATAAGTCTGCGCATGCCCAGAATCTCTAACCAAACTGAGACTTTTATTTGCACAATTTCTTTATTTTGGAAGTTTTTTTTTTTTTATAATATATTTAAATTTTTGTAAATTCTGGTCAAAATTTTACTACTTGAAAAAAAAAATAATAATTTTCTCTATACTGAAAATTAAAAAAATAAATGAATAATATGAAGAAAAGTGAAAATAAAAAGGATTCCGATGGCGCGGATCGAACCTGCTTCAACAAGTTTGCAGGCCGACACTCGGACCACAAGGCAGCATACGACCTGTCGAAGACCGAATTTAAAGCCACATGTTTATTTATGTAGTGACGAGCGCTTGTTGGCGAGCGCCATCTGCTGGTTGTTAGACGGAGTTGACGCTGGTTAGACGGGGAGCAGATCAGACGGATCTGGACGAGAGAAAAGACGTGGCAGATCAGACGGATCTGGAGGAAAGTAAAGACGTGCGAGATCAGACGGATCTGGACGAGAGAAAAGACGTGGCAGATCAGACGGATCTGGACGAGAGTAAAGACGTGTCAGATCAGACGGATCTGGACGAAGTAAAGACGAGACTAGACGAGACGTGACGAGACGCGACGTATTCGACGAAATCTACTGAATGTTCAATTCTTTTATGTTAATGTATATATATCCTAAATGTCCTAATCGTCCTAAATGTAATTAAATGTGCGTTCTAAAATAGTAGTGATTTCTGAGTCCTACAAAATATGGGGGTTCGGCCGAGATATTAATGAAGACCGGTACATAGACGAAAGAAGAGCCTAACAGGAGTGAAATTTGACGTAGAGCAATTTGACGTGCTACAATAAACCTTTTGGATACCAACTCCTTGTAGACTGACGCAGTGTGGATCGACGTTGAAGAAATTGTGAGTACAATTTTGATTTATTCTCAAGTATGGCATTTCTTACACGAGCACGAAAGAGCGACTTACTAACTTTAGTAGACGAATTAGAACTAACGGCACCACAGGATGCCAAAGTGCGACAGTTAGTTACAATGATAACAGAGTCGAAAGACTATGACGAAGAGTTCGTAAAAAACTTACTTTTAACTATCACTCAGGAGCGCGAAAGGTTAGATGCTGAAAAAGCCGAAGCCGAAAAGATAGAGCGTGAATATACTTTGAAAAAGTTAGAACTTGAGTTAAAAAGTAGAGAAAATACTTTAACTGTATCAGATATGCCTAAGTATGATATATTAAAATTGCTAAAGAATTATGATAATAGCGGAGACATAAGTGTTTACCTTTCGTTATTTGAGAAGCAAATAAGTAGGGCTAACATTGCAAAAGAAAACTGGATTTCTTATTTACTCGGGTTATTACCATTGGATATAGTCAATTTAATTGCTCGCGAACCTGATCCATCAGCTAATGACTATGATTACATAAAAAAACTGTTGCTTAAAAGATTTAAATTAACTTCCGAACAACTCAGGCAGAAGTTCTTTACTCACAAACGAGATTCTTCTTCATCATGGCGGGATTTCGGTTTTGAACTGAATAACTTTTTTGAGGAATGGATAAATTGTTTAGAAATAACCGATTTTGAAGATTTAAAGCAGCTAATGGTCGTTGACCAGTTAAAGAGTAAAATACCAAATGACGTACGCGATCATTTTCTCGACGATTTGCCCAAAATAAAGAAAGTAGAAGATTTGGTTAATAAACTGGACGAATATGAAGCTGCACGAAGTCACCTTAAAAAGGAAACAAACAGAAATTGGCGTGTTTCCGAAAACAGAAGTAAATTTGATATCGCGAAAGAAGCTAAAAATTCACCATTGCCGTTCGTTCGTGCTCAAAAGAATTATGCTGATGATAATTACTATAACAAGAGTAATAATAAATGTTTTAATTGTAATGAGACTGGCCATAAATCAACTAATTGCAAGTTTAAAAACAAAGGATTGAAATGTTTCCAATGTGGTAACTTTGGCCACAAAGCCAGTAACTGCCCGCAAAGAGATTTTAAAGTGTCTCTCTCTAATAAAGTATATACTCGTAACTCTCCAAAAACTGTAAATAAGCTTAGTAAAAATGTTGAAATAAATGGTGTAAATTGTGATGCATTAATTGATACTGGAAGTGATATTACTATGATTAATTATGATTTTTATTTGAAAATTGGTAAACCTAATTTAATGACTGATAATGTGAAATTAGCTGGTATAAGTGGAGATAGCATTACTCCTCTAGGTTTTTTTTATTGTGATATATTAATTGATGAATATGTAATATCAACTAATGTGTATGTGTTAGAAATAATGCCGAACGACATAATCATTGGCATGGACGTATTAAATAATCTAAGCTTTTCATTTCAAGAAAATCAAATTATCATTCATGAAAAAAGAGCCCAAATAAATTACACCCGGCTGGTGAGAAACGAGGTCAAGGTCGTATCACTACGTTCCTCGGAGCTGAAAAGAGACAGTCAGGCACCTATTTTTGCTGAGACTGGCAATAAAATAAATACACATCCTCTCCCATACTTCATTCATTTAACGGATTCGATAAACTATGATGAAATCGACATGAGTCATGTAAAAAAACCGTTGAGACAGGAAATAAATCGTCTTTTAAATAAGTATTCGCCAAACAAAACAAAAAGTACGGATTTGCAAATGAAAATAATATTGAGCGATGATATTCCGATTAGTCATAACCCTCGAAGGTTGCCCTTTAAAGAACAAAAATTCGTTGAAACTCAGATTGATAAATGGTTACAGGAAGGGATAATAAAACCCAGTAGTTCAAATTACTCTTTTCCCGTAGTTTTAAGCAAGAAGAAGGATGACAGTTATAGGTTATGCATTGATTATCGTAAGCTAAATAAAAAGATGATTAAAGATCGGTACCCTTTACCCCTCATAGAAGATTTGCTCGACAAACTTGAGCAATCAAAAATATTTACTACTTTGGACTTGAAAAACGGATTTTTTCATGTAGACGTAGAGAAAGATAGCACAAAATTTACGTCTTTTGTAACACATCATGGCCAGTGGGAATTTCTTAAAGTACCATTTGGACTTTCCAATAGTCCGAGTGTATTTCAGCGTTACATTAATGTGATATTCAGGAATTTGATGCTAGATGGAACTGTACTGATTTATATGGATGACATTATTATTCCATCCAAAACCGAGGAAGAAGGGCTAGAAAAATTACAACGTGTTCTAAAGGTTGCATCAGAGTACGGTTTGGAGTTTAATTTTAAGAAGTGTCAGTTTTTAAAACCACAAATAGAATTTTTAGGCTATAGAATCCAAAACGGAACTATACAGCCCTCTGTATCTAAAACGGTAGCTGTACAAAAATTTCCACAACCACAAACTGTTAAACAAGTACAAAGCTTTTTAGGCCTTACTAGTTATTTTCGGAAATTTATACCCCACTATTCAAAAATCGCAAAACCGCTTAGTGATCTACTAAGAAAAGACGTTGCATTTAAGTTTGAATCTGAACAAAAGGAAGCTTTTCAAAAACTCAAAGATATTTTAACTCAGGAGCCAATTTTGCATCTCTATCAACAGGGATCAGTTTTAGAACTTCATACAGATGCTAGCAGTCAGGGATTCGGAGCAGTGCTGCTGCAACAGGGAACCGACAATAAGTTTTATCCTATTCATTATTTTAGTCGAAAAACATCTCCACAACAAGAAAAATATAGTAGCTATGAATTAGAAGTTTTGGCTGTGATCGAAGCGTTAAAAAAATTTAGACATTATTTACTGGGTTCTAAGTTTAAAATTGTGACTGATTGTTCCGCTTTTCAACAAACTATGAGTAAAAGAGATCTTACACCAAAAGTTGCAAGATGGGCTTTACAATTAGAGGAATTTGATTACCAAATTGTTCACAGATCAGGAAAACAAATGGCACACGTAGATTCTCTTAGTCGAAACGCAGTACTTGTTGTTACTCGTTCATATAGTGAAGTGACCACTAAAATAGCCAATGCTCAAAATCAGGACGAATTCCTTAAGAAATTGAAAGCTTTGATAGATAAACAAGAAGACGGTGAACACATTGTGAGAAATGGAGTTTTATACAAATACGATAATGGTAGAGAATTGCTCATAGTCCCAGAAGCATTACAAAGAGAAATTATTCGAGAAATTCACAATAAAGGACATTACGCTGTGGCTAAGACGGAAGAAATTTTAAAGCAAGAATTTTACATACCAAAGTTGAGGTCAAAAATAGAAAGTGTGATTGCCAATTGCGTGGAGTGTATTCTTTGTAATAAGAAACGTGGGAAAGGTGAAGGTTTCCTTAACCCCATCCCAAAAGAAAATTTGCCTTTAAGTACTTATCACATAGATTTCATTGGCCCTATGCCTTCTACAAATAAGAACTATCAGCATATTTTTTCAATAGTCGACGCTTTTACAAAATTTGTCTGGTTGTACCCGGTTAAATCAACATCTACTCAGGATGCAATAACTAAACTTAAGCTTCAACAATCTACTTTTGGAAATCCGACGAGAATAATAACAGACAGAGGTTCAGCTTTTACCTCAAAAGAATTTGAAACATACTGTCAGGATGAAAATATTGAACATTTCAAAATTAGCACTGGAATTCCTCGCGGAAATGGGCAAATTGAAATAATGCATAAAATTTTAATACCCATTCTATCAAAACTCTCAATAACAGACCCTACCAAATGGTATAAACATGTTGCATCAGTGCAAAAAATAATCAATAGTACTGTTTCGAGGAGTACAAAGTTTACCCCGTTTGAGCTTTTAACTGGTGTAAAATTAAAAGATACAACTGATTTACATTTAAAGGAAATATTGGAACAAGAATACACAAAAGCAATGATGGAAGATCGAAATAATATGAGAGAAGAAGCAAGGGAAAACATTTTGAAGATGCAAGAAGAGAATCGGAAAAGTTTCAACAAACGAAGAAAAGTGGCGCGCATCTACAAACTTGGTGAATTAGTGGCCATACAACGGACGCAGTTTGGAACTGGACTCAAACTAAGACCAAAGTTTCATGGACCATATCGGATTGTTAAGGTTGAACCTAAGGATCGCTATGACGTGGAAAAAGTTGGATGTCATGACGGACCAAATACAACTTCCACAGCAGCCGATTTCATGAAAGCATGGTCTTCAGACTAAAAGAAAAAAAAAAAAATGTTTATTGTTTTATCCAGATACTGTTTTCTTTTTTTTATTCTTTCAGATTTTTCTACTATAACTTTCGAGGACGAAAGAGACGTCAGGATCGCCGAATGTAGTGACGAGCGCTTGTTGGCGAGCGCCATCTGCTGGTTGTTAGACGGAGTTGACGCTGGTTAGACGGGGAGCAGATCAGACGGATCTGGACGAGAGAAAAGACGTGGCAGATCAGACGGATCTGGAGGAAAGTAAAGACGTGCGAGATCAGACGGATCTGGACGAGAGAAAAGACGTGGCAGATCAGACGGATCTGGACGAGAGTAAAGACGTGTCAGATCAGACGGATCTGGACGAAGTAAAGACGAGACTAGACGAGACGTGACGAGACGCGACGTATTCGACGAAATCTACTGAATGTTCAATTCTTTTATGTTAATGTATATATATCCTAAATGTCCTAATCGTCCTAAATGTAATTAAATGTGCGTTCTAAAATAGTAGTGATTTCTGAGTCCTACATTTATTTATTTTTATTCTATAATGGTGCATATCCATGCATGAAAGCCATGTGTATAAGAGAAGGGATAAGTCTGCGCATACCCAGAATCTCTAACCAAACTGAGACTTTTATTTGCACAATTTCTTTATTTTGGAAGTTTTTTTAAATAATATATTGAAATCTTTGTAAATTCTGGTCAAAATTTTACTACTTGAAAAGAAAAACAAGAATTTTCTCTATACTGAAAATTAAAAAAATAAATAAATAATATGAAGAAAAGTGAAAATAAAAAGGATTCCAATGGCGCGGATCGAACCTGGCGCAACAAGTTTGCAGGCCGACACTCGGACCACAAGGCAGCATACGACCTGTCGGAGACCGAATTTAAAGCCACATGTTTATATATTTATTTTTATTCTATAATGGTGCATATCCATGCATGAAAGCCATGTGTATAAGAGAAGGGATAAGTCTGCGCATGCCCAGAATCTCTAACCAAACTGAGACTTTTATTTGCACAATTTCTTTATTTTGGAAGTTTTTTTAAATAATATATTTAAATTTTTGTAAATTCTGGTCAAAATTTTACTACTTGAAAAGAAAAATAATAATTTTCTCTATACTGAAAATTAAAAAAATAAATAAATAATATGAAGAAAAGTGAAAATAAAAAGGATTCTGATGGCGCGGATCGAACCTGCTTCAATTAGTTTACAGGCCGACACTCGGACCACAAGGCAGCATACGACCTGTCGGAGTCCGAATTTAAAGGCACATGTTTACTTATTTATTTTTAATCTATAATGGTGCATATCCATGCATGAAAGCCATGTGTATAAGAGAAGGGATAAGTCTGCGCATGCCCAGAATCTCTAACCAAACTGAGACTTTTATTTGCACAATTTCTTTATTTTGGAAGTTTTTTTTTTATAATATATTTAAATTTTTGTAAATTCTGGTCAAAATTTACTACTTGAAAAGAAAAATAATAATTTTCTCTATACTGAAAATTAAAAAAATAAATGAATAATATGAATAAAAGTGAAAATAAAAAGGATTCCGATGGCGCGGATCGAACCTGCTTCAACTAGTTTACAGTCCGACACTCGGACCACAAGGCAGCATACGACCTGTCGGAGACCGAATTTAAAGGCACTTGTTTATTTATTTATTTTTAATCTATAATGGTGCATATCCATGCATGAAAGCCATGTGTATAAGAGAAGAAATAAGTCTGCGCATGCACAGAATCTCTAACCAAACTGAGACTTTTATTTGCACAATTTCTTTATTTTGGATGTTTTTTTTAAATAATATATTTAAATCTTTGTAAATTCTGGTCAAAATTTTACTACTTGAAAAGAAAAATAATAATTTTCTCTATACTGAAAATTAAAAAAATAAATAAATAATATGAAGAAAAGTGAAAATAAAAAGGATTCCGATGGCGCGGATCGAACCTGCGTCAGCTAGTTTACAGGCCGACATTCGGACCACAAGGCAGCATACGACCTGTCGGAGACCGAATTTAAAGGCACTTGTTTACTTATTTATTTTTAATCTATAATGGTGCATATCCATGCATGAAAGCCATGTGTATAAGAGAAGGGATAAGTCTGAGCATGCCCAGAATCTCTAACCAAACTGAGACTTTTATTTGCACAATTTCTTTATTTTGGAAGTTTTTTTTAAAATATATATTTAAATCTTTGTAAATTCTGGTCAAAATTTTACTACTTGAAAAGAAAAATAATAATTTTCTCTATACTGAAAATTAAAAAAATAAATAAATAATATGAAGAAAAGTGAAAATAAAAAAGATTCCGATGGCGTGGATCGAACCTGCTTCGACTAGTTTACAGGCCGACACTCGGACCACAAGGCAGCATACAACCTGTCGGAGACCGAAATTAAAGGCACTTGTTTATTTATTTATTTTTAATCTATAATGGTGCATATCCATGCATGAAAGCCATGTGTATAAGAGAAGGGATAAGTCTGCGCATGCCCAGAATCTCGAACCAAACTGAGACTTTTATTTGCACAATTTCTTTATTTTGGAAGTTTTTTTCAAAATATATATTTAAATCTTTGTAAATTCTGGTCAAAATTTTACTACTTGAAAAGAAAAATAATAATTTTCTCTATACTGAAAATTAAAAAAATTAATAAATAATATATGAAGAAAAGTGAAAATAAAAAGGAATCCGCGGGCGCGGATCGAACCTGCGTCCACTAGTTTGCAGGCCGACACTCGGACCACAAGGCAGCATACGACCTGTCGGAGACAGAATTTAAAGCCACATGTTTATTTATTTATTTTTATTCTATAATGGTGCATATCCATGCATGAAAGCCATGTGTATAAGAGAAGGGATAAGTCTGCGCATGCCCAGAATCTCTAACCAAACTGAGACTTTTATTTGCACAATTTCTTTATTTTGGAAGTTTTTTTTTTTTTATAATAAATTGAAATCTTTGTATATTCTGGTCAAAATTTTACTACTTGAAAAGAAAAATAATAATTTTCTCTATACTGAAAAATAAAAAAAAAAAATAATATGAAGAAAAGTGAAAATAAAAAGGATTCCGATGGCGCGGATCGAACCTGCTTCAACTAGTTTACAGTCCGACACTCGGACCACAAGGCAGCATACGACCTGTCGGAGACCGAATTTAAAGGCACTTGTTTATTTATTTATTTTTAATCTATAATGGTGCATATCCATGCATGAAAGCCATGTGTATAAGAGAAGAAATAAGTCTGCGCATGCACAGAATCTCTAACCAAACTGAGACTTTTACTTGCACAATTTCTTTATTTTGGATGTTTTTTTTAAATAATATATTTAAATCTTTGTAAATTCTGGTCAAAATTTTACTACTTGAAAAGAAAAATAATAATTTTCTCTATACTGAAAAATAAAAAAAAAAATAATATGAAGAAAAGTGAAAATAAAAAGGATTCCGATGGCGCGGATCGAACCTGCTTCAACTAGTTTACAGTCCGACACTCGGACCACAAGGCAGCATACGACCTGTCGGAGACCGAATTTAAAGGCACTTGTTTATTTATTTATTTTTAATCTATAATGGTGCATATCCATGCATGAAAGCCATGTGTATAAGAGAAGAAATAAGTCTGCGCATGCACAGAATCTCTAACCAAACTGAGACTTTTACTTGCACAATTTCTTTATTTTGGATGTTTTTTTTAAATAATATATTTAAATCTTTGTAAATTCTGGTCAAAATTTTACTACTTGAAAAGAAAAATAATAATTTTCTCTATACTGAAAATTAAAAAAATAAATAAATAATATGAAGAAAAGTGAAAATAAAAAGGATTCCGATGGCGCGGATCGAACCTGCGTCAACTAGTTTACAGGCCGACACTCGGACCACAAGGCAGCATACGACCTGTCGGAGACCGAATTTAAAGGCACTTGTTTACTTATTTATTTTTAATCTATAATGGTGCATATCCATGCATGAAAGCCATGTGTATAAGAGAAGGGATAAGTCTGAGCATGCCCAGAATCTCTAACCAAACTGAGACTTTTATTTGCACAATTTCTTTATTTTGGAAGTTTTTTTTTAAAATATATATTTAAATCTTTGTAAATTCTGGTCAAAATTTTACTACTTGAAAAGAAAAATAATAATTTTCTCTATACTGAAAATTAAAAAAATAAATAAATAATATGAAGAAAAGTGAAAATAAAAAAGATTCCGATGGCGTGGATCGAACCTGCTTCAACTAGTTTACAGGCCGACACTCGGACCACAAGGCAGCATACAACCTGTCGGAGACCGAAATTAAAGGCACTTGTTTATTTATTTATTTTTAATCTATAATGGTGCATATCCATGCATGAAAGCCATGTGTATAAGAGAAGGGATAAGTCTGCGCATGCCCAGAATCTCGAACCAAACTGAGACTTTTATTTGCACAATTTCTTTATTTTGGAAGTTTTTTTCAAAATATATATTTAAATCTTTGTAAATTCTGGTCAAAATTTTACTACTTGAAAAGAAAAATAATAATTTTCTCTATACTGAAAATTAAAAAAATAAATAAATAATATATGAAGAAAAGTGAAAATAAAAAGGAATCCGCGGACGCGGATCGAACCTGCGTCCACTAGTTTGCAGGCCGACACTCGGACCACAAGGCAGCATACGACCTGTCGGAGACAGAATTTAAAGCCACATGTTTATTTATTTATTTTTATTCTATAATGGTGCATATCCATGCATGAAAGCCATGTGTATAAGAGAAGGGATAAGTCTGCGCATGCCCAGAATCTCTAACCAAACTGAGACTTTTATTTGCACAATTTCTTTATTTTGGAAGTTTTTTTCAAAATATATATTTAAATCTTTGTAAATTCTGGTCAAAATTTTACTACTTGAAAAGAAAAATAATAATTTTCTCTATACTGAAAATTAAAAAAATAAATAAATCATATGAAGAAAACTGAAAATAAAAAAGGAATCCGATGGCGCCGATCAAACCTGCGCCCACTAGTTTCCAGGCCGACACTCGGACCACAAGGCAGCATACGACCTGTCGGAGACCGAATTTAAAGCTACGTGTTTATTTATTTATTTTTATTCTATAATGGTGCATTTCCATGCATGAAAGCCATGTGTATAAGAGAAGGGATAAGTCTGCGCATGCCCAGAATCTCTAACCAAAATGAGACTTTTATTTGTACAATTTCTTTATTTTGGAAGTTTTTTTAAATAATATATTTAAATCTTTGTAAATTCTGGTCAAAATTTTACTACTTGAAAAGAAAAATAATAATTTTCTCTATACTGAAAATTAAAAAAATAAATAAATAATATGAAGAAAAGTCAAAATAAAAAGGATTCCGATGGCGCGGATCGAACCTGCTTCAACTAGTTTACAGGCCGACACTCGGAACACAAGGCAGCATACTACCTGTCGGAGACCGGAAAATTATTATTTTTCTTTTCAAGTAGTAAAATTTTGACCAGAAGTTACAAAGATTTAAATATATTATTTAAAAAAAAACTTCCAAAATAAAGAAATTGTGCAAATAAAAGTCTCAGTTTGGTTAGAGATTCTGGGCATGCGCAGACTTATCCCTTCTCTTATACACATGGCTTTCATGCATGGATATGCACCATTATAGATTAAAAATAAATAAGTAAACAAGTGCCTTTAAATTCGGTCTCCGGCAGGTCGTATGCTGCCTTGTGGTCCGAGTGTCGGCCTGTAAACTAGTTGAAGCAGGTTCGATCCGCGCCATCGGAATCCTTTTTATTTTCACTTTTTAATTTAAAGACAGAATTTAAAGCCACATGTTTATTTATTTATTTTATTCTATAATGGTGCATATCCATGCATGAAAGCCATGTGTATAAGAGAAGGGATAAGTCTGCGCATGCCCAGAATCTCTAACCAAACTGAGACTATTATTTGCACAATTTCTTTATTTTGGAAGTTTTTTTTTTTTATAATAAATTGAAATCTTTGTATATTCTGGTCAAAATTTTACTACTTGAAAAGAAAAATAATAATTTTCTCTATACTGAAAAAAAAAAAAATAATATGAAGAAAAGTGAAAATAAAAAGGATTCCGATGGCGCGGATCGAACCTGCTTCAACTAATTTACAGGCCGACACTCGGACCACAAGGCGGCATACGACAAATCGGAGACCGGATTTAAAGCCACATGTTTATTTATTTATTCTTATTCTATGATGGTGCAAATCAATGCATGAAAGCCATGTGTATAAGAGAAGGGATAAGTCTGCGCATGCCCAGAATCTCGAACCAAACTGAGACTTTTATTTGCACAATTTCTTTATTTTGGAAGTTTTTTTCAAAATATATATTTAAATCTTTGTAAATTCTGGTCAAAATTTTACTACTTGAAAAGAAAAATAATAATTTTCTCTATACTGAAAATTAAAAAAATAAATAAATAATATGAAGAAAAGTGAAAATAAAAAGGATTCCGATGGCGCGGATCGAACCTGCGTCAACTAGTTTACAGGCCGACACTCGGACCACAAGGCAGCATACGACCTGTCGGAGACCGAATTTAAAGGCACTTGTTTACTTATTTATTTTTAATCTATAATGGTGCATATCCATGCATGAAAGCCATGTGTATAAGAGAAGGGATAAGTCTGAGCATGCCCAGAATCTCTAACCAAACTGAGACTTTTATTTGCACAATTTCTTTATTTTGGAAGTTTTTTTTAAAATATATATTTAAATCTTTGTAAATTCTGGTCAAAATTTTACTACTTGAAAAGAAAAATAATAATTTTCTCTATACTGAAAATTAAAAAAATAAATAAATAATATGAAGAAAAGTGAAAATAAAAAAGATTCCGATGGCGTGGATCGAACCTGCTTCAACTAGTTTACAGGCCGACACTCGGACCACAAGGCAGCATACAACCTGTCGGAGACCGAAATTAAAGGCACTTGTTTATTTATTTATTTTTAATCTATAATGGTGCATATCCATGCATGAAAGCCATGTGTATAAGAGAAGGGATAAGTCTGCGCATGCCCAGAATCTCGAACCAAACTGAGACTTTTATTTGCACAATTTCTTTATTTTGGAAGTTTTTTTCAAAATATATATTTAAATCTTTGTAAATTCTGGTCAAAATTTTACTACTTGAAAAGAAAAATAATAATTTTCTCTATACTGAAAATTAAAAAAATAAATAAATAATATATGAAGAAAAGTGAAAATAAAAAGGAATCCGCGGACGCGGATCGAACCTGCGTCCACTAGTTTGCAGGCCGACACTCGGACCACAAGGCAGCATACGACCTGTCGCAGACAGAATTTAAAGCCACATGTTTATTTATTTATTTTTATTCTATAATGGTGCATATCCATGCATGAAAGCCATGTGTATAAGAGAAGGGATAAGTCTGCGCATGCCCAGAATCTCTAACCAAACTGAGACTTTTATTTGCACAATTTCTTTATTTTGGAAGTTTTTTTTAAATAATATATTTAAATCTTTGTAAATTCTGGTCAAAATTTTACTACTTGAAAAGAAAAATAATAATTTTCTCTATACTGAAAATTAAAAAAATAAATAAATCATATGAAGAAAACTGAAAATAAAAAAGGAATCCGATGGCGCCGATCAAACCTGCGCCCACTAGTTTCCAGGCCGACACTCGGACCACAAGGCAGCATACGACCTGTCGGAGACCGAATTTAAAGCTACGTGTTTATTTATTTATTTTTATTCTATAATGGTGCATTTCGATGCATGAAAGCCATGTGTATAAGAGAAGGGATAAGTCTGCGCATGCCCAGAATCTCTAACCAAAATGAGACTTTTATTTGTACAATTTCTTTATTTTGGAAGTTTTTTTAAATAATATATTTAAATCTTTGTAAATTCTGGTCAAAATTTTACTACTTGAAAAGAAAAATAATAATTTTCTCTATACTGAAAATTAAAAAAATAAATAAATAATATGAAGAAAAGTCAAAATAAAAAGGATTCCGATGGCGCGGATCGAACCTGCTTCAACTAGTTTACAGGCCGACACTCGGAACACAAGGCAGCATACTACCTGTCGGAGACCGGAAAATTATTATTTTTCTTTTCAAGTAGTAAAATTTTGACCAGAAGTTACAAAGATTTAAATATATTATTTAAAAAAAAACTTCCAAAATAAAGAAATTGTGCAAATAAAAGTCTCAGTTTGGTTAGAGATTCTGGGCATGCGCAGACTTATCCCTTCTCTTATACACATGGCTTTCATGCATGGATATGCACCATTATAGATTAAAAATAAATAAGTAAACAAGTGCCTTTAAATTCGGTCTCCGGCAGGTCGTATGCTGCCTTGTGGTCCGAGTGTCGGCCTGTAAACTAGTTGAAGCAGGTTCGATCCGCGCCATCGGAATCCTTTTTATTTTCACTTTTTAATTTAAAGACAGAATTTAAAGCCACATGTTTATTTATTTATTTTATTCTATAATGGTGCATATCCATGCATGAAAGCCATGTGTATAAGAGAAGGGATAAGTCTGCGCATGCCCAGAATCTCTAACCAAACTGAGACTATTATTTGCACAATTTCTTTATTTTGGAAGTTTTTTTTTTTTATAATAAATTGAAATCTTTGTATATTCTGGTCAAAATTTTACTACTTGAAAAGAAAAATAATAATTTTCTCTATACTGAAAAAAAAAAAAAAAATAATATGAAGAAAAGTGAAAATAAAAAGGATTCCGATGGCGCGGATCGAACCTGCTTCAACTAATTTACAGGCCGACACTCGGACCACAAGGCAGCATACGACAAATCGGAGACCGGATTTAAAGCCACATGTTTATTTATTTATTCTTATTCTATGATGGTGCAAATCAATGCATGAAAGCCATGTGTATAAGAGAAGGGATAAGTCTGCGCATGCCCAGAATCTCGAACCAAACTGAGACTTTTATTTGCACAATTTCTTTATTTTGGAAGTTTTTTTTAAATAATATATTTAAATCTTTGTAAATTCTGGTCAAAATTTTACTACTTGAAAAGAAAAATAATAATTTTCTCTATAATGAAAATTAAAAAAATAAATAAATAATATGAAGAAAAGTCAAAATAAAAAGGATTCCGATGGCGCGGATCGAACCTGCTTCAACTAGTTTACAGGCCGACACTCGGACCACAAGGCAGCATACGACCTGTCGGAGACCGAATTTAAAGCCACATGTTTATTTATTTATTTTTATTCTATGATGGTGCAAATCAATGCATGAAAGCCATGTGTATAAGAGAAGGGATAAGTCTGCGCATGCCCAGAATCTCTAACCAAACTGAGACTTTTATTTGCACAATTTCTTTATTTTGGAAGTTTTTTTTAAATAATATATTAAAACTTTGTAAATTCTGGTCAAAATTTTACTACTTGAAAAGAAAAACAAGAATTTTCTCTATACTGAAAATTAAAAAAATAAATAAATAATATGAAGAAAAGTAAAAATAAAAAGGAATCCGAGGGCGCGGATCGAACCTGCTTCAACTAGTTTACAGGCCGACAGTCGGACCACAAGGCAGCATACGACCTGTCGGAGTCCGAATTTAAAGGCACATGTTTACTTATTTATTTTTAATCTATAATGGTGCATATCCATGCATGAAAGCCATGTGTATAAGAGAAGGGATAAGTCTGCGCATGCCCAGAATCTCGAACCAAACTGAGACTTTTATTTGCACAATTTCTTTATTTTGGAAGTTTTGTTTTTTTCATAATATATTTAAATTTTTGTAAATTCTGGTCAAAATTTTACTACTTGAAAAGAAAAATAATAATTTTCTCCATACTGAAAATTAAAAAAATAAATAAATAATATGAAGAAAAGTCAAAATAAAAAGGATTCCGATGGCGCGAATCGAACCTGCTTCAACTAGTTTACAGGCCGACACTCGGACCACAAGGCAGCATACGACCTGTCGGAGACCGAATTTAAAGCCACATGTTTATTTATTTATTTTTATTCTATAATGGTGCATATCCATGCATGAAAGCCATGTGTATAAGAGAAGGGATAAGTCTGCGCATGCCCAGAATCTCGAACCAAACTGAGACTTTTATTTGCACAATTTCTTTATTTTGGAAGTGTTTTAAATAATATATTTAAATCTTTGTAAATTCTGGTCAAAATTTTACTACTTGAAAAGAAAAATAATAATTTTCTCTATACTGAAAATTAAAAAAATAAATAAATAATATAAAGAAAAGTGAAAATAAAAAGGATTCTGATGGCGTGGATCGAACCTGCTTCAACTAGTTTGCAGGCCAACACTCGGACCACAAGGCAGCATACGACCTGTCGGAGACCGAATTTAAAGCCACATGTTTATTTATTTATTTTTATTCTATAATGGTGCATATCCATGCATGAAAGCCATGTGTATAAGAGATGGGATAAGTCTGCGCATGCCCAGAATCTCTAACCAAACTGAGACTTTTATTTGCACAATTTCTTTATTTTGGAAGTTTTTTTAAATAATATATTTAAATCTTTGTAAATTCTGGTCAAAATTTTACTACTTGAAAAGAAAAATAATAATTTTCTCTATACTGAAAATTAAAAATATAAATAAATAATATGAAGAAAAGTGAAAATAAAATTGATTTCGATGGCGCGGATCGAACCTGCTTCAACTAGTTTGCAGGCCAACACTCGGACCACAAGGCAGCATACGACCTGTCGGAGACAGAATTTAAAGCCACATGTTTATTTATTTATTTTTATTCTATAATGGTGCATATCCACTCATGAAAGCCATGTGTATAAGAGAAGGGATAAGTCTGCGCATGCCCAGAATCTCTAACCAAACTGAGACTTTTATTTGCACAATTTCTTTATTTTGGAAGTTTTTTTTTATAATATATTGAAATCTTTGTATATTCTGGTCAAAATTTTACTACTTGAAAAGAAAAATAATAATTTTCTCTATACTGAAAATTAAAAAAAAAAATAATAATATGAAGAAAAGTGAAAATAAAAAGGAATCCAATGGCGCGGATCGAACCTGCTTCAACTAGTTTACAGGCCGACACTCGGACCACAAGGCAGCATATGACCTGTCGGAGTCCGAATTTAAAGGCACATGTTTACTTATTTATTTTTAATCTATAATGGTGCATATCAATGCATGAAAGCCATGTGTATAAGAGAAGGGATAAGTCTGCGCATGCCCAGAATCTCTAACCAAACTGAGACTTTTATTTGCACAATTTCTTTATTTTGGAAGTTTTTTTTTTATAATATATTTAAATTTTTGTAAATTCTGGTCAAAATTTTACTACTTGAAAAGAAAAACAAGAATTTTCTCTATACTGAAAATTAAAAAAATAAATAAATAATATGAAGAAAAGTAAAAATAAAAAGGAATCCGAGGGCGCGGATCGAACCTGCTTCAACTAGTTTACAGGCCGACAGTCGGACCACAAGGCAGCATACGACCTGTCGGAGTCCGAATTTAAAGGCACATGTTTACTTATTTATTTTTAATCTATAATGGTGCATATCCATGCATGAAAGCCATGTGTATAAGAGAAGGGATAAGTCTGCGCATGCCCAGAATCTCTAACCAAACTGAGACATTTATTTGCACAATTTCTTTATTTTGGAAGTTTTTTTTTTATAATATATTTAAATTTTTGTAAATTCTGGTCAAAATTTTACTACTTGAAAAGAAAAATAATAATTTTCTCTATACTGAAAATTAAAAAAATAAATAAATAATATGAAGAAAAGTCAAAATAAAAAGGTTTCCGATGGCGCGAATCGAACCTGCTTCAACTAGTTTACAGGCCGACACTCGGACTACAAGGCAGCATACGACCTGTCGGAGACCGAATTTAAAGCCACATGTTTATTTATTTATTTTTATTCTATAATGGTGCATATCCATGCATGAAAGCCATGTGTATAAGAGATGGGATAAGTCTGCGCATGCCCAGAATCTCTAACCAAACTGAGACTTTTATTTGCACAATTTCTTTATTTTGGAAGTTTTTTTAAATAATATATTTAAATCTTTGTAAATTCTGGTCAAAATTTTACTACTTGAAAAGAAAAATAATAATTTTCTCTATACTGAAAATTAAAAATATAAATAAATAATATGAAGAAAAGTGAAAATAAAATTGATTTCGATGGCGCGGATCGAACCTGCTTCAACTAGTTTGCAGGCCAACACTCGGACCACAAGGCAGCATACGACCTGTCGGAGACAGAATTTAAAGCCACATGTTTATTTATTTATTTTTATTCTATAATGGTGCATATCCATGCATGAAAGCCATGTGTATAAGAGAAGGGATAAGTCTGCGCATGCCCAGAATCTCTAACCAAACTGAGACTTTTATTTGCACAATTTCTTTATTTTGGAAGTTTTTTTAAATAATATATTGAAATCTTTGTAAATTCTGGTCAAAATTTTACTACTTGAAAAGAAAAATAATAATTTTCTCTATACTGAAAATTAAAAAAAAAAAAGAAATAATATGAAGAAAAGTGAAAATAAAAAGGATTCCGATGGCGCGAATCGAACCTGCTTCAACTAGTTTACAGGCCGACACTCGGACCACAAGGCAGCATACGACCTGTCGGAGACCGAATTTAAAGCCACATGTTTATTTATTTATTTTTATTCTATAATGGTGCATATCCATGCATGAAAGCCATGTGTATAAGAGAAGGGATAAGTCTGCGCATGCCCAGAATCTCTAACCAAACTGAGACTTTTATTTGCACAATTTCTTTATTTTGGAAGTTTTTTTAAATAATATATTTAAATTTTTGTAAATTCTGGTCAAAATTTTACTACTTGAAAAGAAAAATAATAATTTTCTCTATACTGAAAATTAAAAAAACAAATAAATAATATGAAGAAAAGTCAAAATAAAAAGGATTCCGATGGCGCGGATCGAACCTGCTTCAACTAGTTTACAGGCCGACACTCGGACCACAAGGCAGCATACGACCTGTCGGAGACCGAATTTAAAGCCACATGTTTATTTATTTATTTTTATTCTATAATGGTGCATATCCATGCATGAAAGCCATGTGTATAAGAGAAGGGATAAGTCCGCGCATGCCCAGAATCTCTAACCAAACTGAGACTTTTATTTGCACAATTTCTTTATTTTGGAAGTTTTTTTAAATAATATATTTAAATTTTTGTAAATTCTGGTCAAAATTTTACTACTTGAAAAGAAAAATAATAATTTTCTCTATACTGAAAATTAAAAATATAAATAAATAATATGAAGAAAAGTGAAAATAAAAATGATTTCGATGGCGCGGATCGAACCTGCTTCAACTAGTTTGCAGGCCAACACTCGGACCACAAGGCAGCATACGACCTGTCGGAGACAGAATTTAAAGCCACATGTTTATTTATTTATTTTTATTCTATAATGGGGCATATCCATGCATGAAAGCCATGTGTATAAGAGAAGGGATAAGTCTGCGCATGCCCAGAATCTCTAACCAAACTGAGACTTTTATTTGCACAATTTCTTTATTTTGGAAGTTTTTTTAAATAATATATTGAAATCTTTGTAAATTCTGGTCAAAATTTTACTACTTGAAAAGAAAAACAAGAATTTTCTCTATACTGAAAATTAAAAAAATAAATAAATAATATGAAGAAAAGTAAAAATAAAAAGGAATCCGAGGGCGCGGATCGAACCTGCTTCAACTAGTTTACAGGCCGACACTCGGACCACAAGGCAGCATATGACCTGTCGGAGTCCGAATTTAAAGGCACATGTTTACTTATTTATTTTTAATCTATAATGGTGCATATCAATGCATGAAAGCCATGTGTATAAGAGAAGGGATAAGTCTGCGCATGCCCAGAATCTCTAACCAAACTGAGACTTTTATTTGCACAATTTCTTTATTTTGGAAGTTTTTTTTTTATAATATATTTAAATTTTTGTAAATTCTGGTCAAAATTTTACTACTTGAAAAGAAAAACAAGAATTTTCTCTATACTGAAAATTAAAAAAATAAATAAATAATATGAAGAAAAGTAAAAATAAAAAGGAATCCGAGGGCGCGGATCGAACCTGCTTCAACTAGTTTACAGGCCGACAGTCGGACCACAAGGCAGCATACGACCTGTCGGAGTCCGAATTTAAAGGCACATGTTTACTTATTTATTTTTAATCTATAATGGTGCATATCCATGCATGAAAGCCATGTGTATAAGAGAAGGGATAAGTCTGCGCATGCCCAGAATCTCTAACCAAACTGAGACATTTATTTGCACAATTTCTTTATTTTGGAAGTTTTTTTTTTATAATATATTTAAATTTTTGTAAATTCTGGTCAAAATTTTACTACTTGAAAAGAAAAATAATAATTTTCTCTATACTGAAAATTAAAAAAATAAATAAATAATATGAAGAAAAGTCAAAATAAAAAGGATTCCGATGGCGCGAATCGAACCTGCCTCAACTAGTTTACAGGCCGACACTCGGACTACAAGGCAGCATACGACCTGTCCGAGACCGAATTTAAAGCCACATGTTTATTTATTTATTTTTATTCTATAATGGTGCATATCCATGCATGAAAGCCATGTGTATAAGAGAAGGGATAAGTCTGTGCATGCCCAGAATCTCTAACCAAACTGAGACTTTTATTTGCACAATTTCTTTATTTTGGAAGTTTTTTTAAATAATATATTTAAATTTTTGTAAATTCTGGTCAAAATTCTACTACTTGAAAAGAAAAATAATAATTTTCTCTATACTGAAAATTAAAAAAACAAATAAATAATATGAAGAAAAGTCAAAATAAAAAGGATTCCGATGGCGCGGATCGAACCTGCTTCAACTAGTTTACAGGCCGACACTCGGACCACAAGGCAGCATACGACCTGTCGGAGACCGAATTTAAAGCCACATGTTTATTTATTTATTTTTATTCTATAATGGTGCATAACCATGCATGAAAGCCATGTGTATAAGAGAAGGGATAAGTCTGCGCATGCCCAGAATCTCTAACCAAACTGAGACTTTTATTTGCACAATTTCTTTATTTTGGAAGTTTTTTTAAATAATATATTTAAATTTTTGTAAATTCTGGTAAAAATTTTACTACTTGAAAAGAAAAACAAGAATTTTCTCTATACTGAAAATTAAAAAAATAAATAAATAATATGAAGAAAAGTAAAAATAAAAAGGAATCCGAGGGCGCGGATCGAACCTGCTTCAACTAGTTTACAGGCCGACACTCGGACCACAAGGCAGCATATGACCTGTCGGAGTCCGAATTTAAAGGCCCATGTTTACTTATTTATTTTTAATCTATAATGGTGCATATCCATGCATGAAAGCCATGTGTATAAGAGAAGGGATAAGTCTGCGCATGCCCAGAATCTCTAACCAAACTGAGACTTTTATTTGCATAATTTCTTTATTTTGGAAGTTTTTTTTTTATAATATATTTAAATTTTTGTAAATTCTGGTCAAAATTTTACTACTTGAAAAGAAAAATAATAATTTTCTCTATACTGAAAATTAAAAAAATAAATAAATAATATGAAGAAAAGTGAAAATAAAAAGGATTCCGATGGCGCGGATCGAACCTGCTTCAACTAGTTCACAGGCCGACACTCGGACCAAGGCAGCATATGACCTGCCGGAGACAGAATTTAAAGCCACATGTTTATTTATTTCTTTTTATTCTATAATGTTGCATATCCATGCATGAAAGCCATGTGTATAAGAGAAGGGATAAGTCTGCGCATGCCCAGCATCTCTAACCAAACTGAGACTTTTATTTGCACAATTTCTTTATATTGGAAGTTTTTTTTAAATAATATATTTAAATCTTTGTAAATTCTGGTCAAAATTTTACTACTTGAAAAGAAAAATAATAATTTTCTCTATACTGAAAATTAAAAAAATAAATAAATAATATGAAGAAAAGTCAAAATAAAAAGGATTCCGATGGCGCGGATCGAACCTGCTTGAACTAGTTTACAGGCCGACACTCGGACCACAAGGCAGCATACGACCTGTCGGAGACCGAATTTAAAGCCACATGTTTATTTTTTTATTTTTATTCTATAATGGTGCATATCCATGCATGAAAGCCATGTGTATAAGAGAAGGGATAAGTCTGCGCATGCCCAGAATCTCTAACCAAACTGAGACTTTTATTTGCACAATTTCTTCATTTTGGAAGTTTTTTTAAATAATATATTTAAATTTTTGTAAATTCTGGTCAAAATTTTACTACTTGAAAAGAAAAATAATAATTTTCTCTATACTGAAAATTAAAAAAATAAATAAATAATATGAAGAAAAGTGAAATTAAAAAGGAATCCGATGGCGCGGATCGAACCTGCGTCCACTAGTTTGCAGGCCGACACTGGGACCACAAGGCAGCATACGACCTGTCGGAGACAGAATTTAACGCCACATGTTTATTTATTTATTTTTATTCTATAATGGTGCATATCCATGCATGAAAGCCATGTGTATAAGAGAAGGGATAAGTCTGCGCATGCCCAGAATCTCGAACCAAACTGAGACTTTTATTTGCACAATTTCTTTATTTTGGAAGTTTTTTTAAATAATATATTTAAATTTTTGTAAATTCTGGTCAAAATTTTACTACTTGAAAAGAAAAATAATAATTTTCTCTATACTGAAAATTAAAAAAATAAATAAATAATATGAAGAAAAGTGAAAATAAAAAGGATTCCGATGGCGCGAATCGAACCTGCTTGAACTAGTTTACAGGCCGACACTCGGACCACAAGGCAGCATACGACCTGTCGGAGACCGAATTTAAAGCCACATGTTTATTTATTTATTTTTATTCTATAATGGTGCATATCCATGCATGAAAGCCATGTGTATAAGAGAAGGGATAAGTCTGCGCATGCCCAGAATCTCTAACCAAACTGAGACTTTTATTTGCACAATTTCTTTATTTTGGAAGTTTTTTTAAATAATATATTTAAATTTTTGTAAATTCTGGTCAAAATTCTACTACTTGAAAAGAAAAATAATAATTTTCTCTATACTGAAAATTAAAAAAACAAATAAATAATATGAAGAAAAGTCAAAATAAAAAGGATTCCGATCTCGCGGATCGAACCTGCTTCAACTAGTTTACAGGCCGACACTCGGACCACAAGGCAGCATACGACCTGTCGGAGACCGAATTTAAAGCCACATGTTTATTTATTTATTTTTATTCTATAATGGTGCATAACCATGCATGAAAGCCATGTGTATAAGAGAAGGGATAAGTCTGCGCATGCCCAGAATCTCTAACCAAACTGAGACTTTTATTTGCACAATTTCTTTATTTTGGAAGTTTTTTTAAATAATATATTTAAATTTTTGTAAATTCTGGTAAAAATTTTACTACTTGAAAAGAAAAATAATAATTTTCTCTATACTGAAAATTAAAAATATAAATATATAATATGAAGAAAAGTGAAAATAAAAATGATTTCGATGGCGCGGATCGAACCTGCTTCAACTAGTTTGCAGGCCGACACTCGGACCACAAGGCAGCATACGACCTGTCGGAGACAGAATTTAAAGCCACATGTTTATTTATTTATTTTTATTCTATAATGGGGCATATCCATGCATGAAAGCCATGTGTATAAGAGAAGGGATAAGTCTGCGCATGCCCAGAATCTCTAACCAAACTGAGACTTTTATTTGCACAATTTCTTTATTTTGGAAGTTTTTTTAAATAATATATTGAAATCTTTGTAAATTCTGGTCAAAATTTTACTACTTGAAAAGAAAAACAAGAATTTTCTCTATACTGAAAATTAAAAAAATAAATAAATAATATGAAGAAAAGTAAAAATAAAAAGGAATCCGAGGGCGCGGATCGAACCTGCTTCAACTAGTTTACAGGCCGACACTCGGACCACAAGGCAGCATATGACCTGTCGGAGTCCGAATTTAAAGGCCCATGTTTACTTATTTATTTTTAATCTATAATGGTGCATATCCATGCATGAAAGCCATGTGTATAAGAGAAGGGATAAGTCTGCGCATGCCCAGAATCTCTAACCAAACTGAGACTTTTATTTGCATAATTTCTTTATTTTGGAAGTTTTTTTTTATAATATATTTAAATTTTTGTAAATTCTGGTCAAAATTTTACTACTTGAAAAGAAAAATAATAATTTTCTCTATACTGAAAATTAAAAAAATAAATAAATAATATGAAGAAAAGTGAAAATAAAAAGGATTCCGATGGCGCGGATCGAACCTGCTTCAACTAGTTCACAGGCCGACACTCGGACCAAGGTAGCATATGACCTGCCGGAGACAGAATTTAAAGCCACATGTTTATTTATTTCTTTTTATTCTATAATGTTGCATATCCATGCATGAAAGCCATGTGTATAAGAGAAGGGATAAGTCTGCGCATGCCCAGCATCTCTAACCAAACTGAGACTTTTATTTGCACAATTTCTTTATATTGGAAGTTTTTTTTAAATAATATATTTAAATCTTTGTAAATTCTGGTCAAAATTTTACTACTTGAAAAGAAAAATAATAATTTTCTCTATACTGAAAATTAAAAAAATAAATAAATAATATGAAGAAAAGTCAAAATAAAAAGGATTCCGATGGCGCGGATCGAACCTGCTTGAACTAGTTTACAGGCCGACACTCGGACCACAAGGCAGCATACGACCTGTCGGAGACCGAATTTAAAGCCACATGTTTATTTATTTATTTTTATTCTATAATGGTGCATATCCATGCATGAAAGCCATGTGTATAAGAGAAGGGATAAGTCTGCGCATGCCCAGAATCTCTAACCAAACTGAGACTTTTATTTGCACAATTTCTTCATTTTGGAAGTTTTTTTAAATAATATATTTAAATTTTTGTAAATTCTGGTCAAAATTTTACTACTTGAAAAGAAAAATAATAATTTTCTCTATACTGAAAATTAAAAAAATAAATAAATAATATGAAGAAAAGTGAAAATAAAAAGGAATCCGATGGCGCGGATCGAACCTGCGTCCACTAGTTTGCAGGCCGACACTGGGACCACAAGGCAGCATACGACCTGTCGGAGACAGAATTTAACGCCACATGTTTATTTATTTATTTTTATTCTATAATGGTGCATATCCATGCATGAAAGCCATGTGTATAAGAGAAGGGATAAGTCTGCGCATGCCCAGAATCTCGAACCAAACTGAGACTTTTATTTGCACAATTTCTTTATTTTGGAAGTTTTTTTAAATAATATATTTAAATTTTTGTAAATTCTGGTCAAAATTTTACTACTTGAAAAGAAAAATAATTATTTTCTCTATACTGAAAATTAAAAAAATAAATAAATAATATGAAGAAAAGTGAAAATAAAAAGGATTCCGATGGCGCGAATCGAACCTGCTTGAACTAGTTTACAGGCCGACACTCGGACCACAAGGCAGCATACGACCTGTTGGAGACCGAATTTAAAGCCACATGTTTATTTATTTATTTTTATTCTATAATGGTGCATATCCATGCATGAAAGCCATGTGTATAAGAGAAGGGATAAGTCTGCGCATGCCCAGAATCTCTAACCAAACTGAGACTTTTATTTGCACAATTTCTTTATTTTGGAAATTTTTTTAAATAATATATTTAAATTTTTGTAAATTCTGGTCAAAATTTTACTACTTGAAAAGAAAAATAATAATTTTCTCTATACTGAAAATTAAAAAAATAAATAAATAATATGAAGAAAAGTGAAAATAAAAAGGATTCCGATGGCGCGGATCGAACCTGCTTGAACTAGTTTACAGGCCGACACTCGGACCACAAGGCAGCATACGACCTGTCGGAGACCGAATTTAAAGCCACATGTTTATTTATTTATTTTTATTCTATAATGGTGCATATCCATGCATGAAAGCCATGTGTATAAGAGAAGGGATAAGTCTGCGCATGCCCAGAATCTCTAACCAAACTGAGACTTTTATTTGCACAATTTCTTTATTTTGGAAGTTTTTTTAAATAATATATTTAAATTTTTGTAAATTCTGGTCAAAATTTTACTACTTGAAAAGAAAAATAATAATTTTCTCTATACTGAAAATTAAAAAAATAAATAAATAATATGAAGAAAAGTCAAAATAAAAAGGATTCCGATGGCGCGAATCGAACCTGCTTCAACTAGTTTACAGGCCGACACTCGGACCACAAGGCAGCATACGACCTGTCAGAGACCGAATTTAAAGCCACATGTTTATTTATTTAATTTTATTCTATAATGGTGCATATCCATGCATGAAAGCCATGTGTATAAGAGAAGGGATAAGTCTGCGCATGCCCAGAATCTCTAACCAAACTGAGACTTTTATTTGCACAATTTTTTTATTTTGGAAGTTTTTTTAAATAATATATTTAAATTTTTGTAAATTCTGGTCAAAATTTTACTACTTGAAAAGAAAAATAATAATTTTCTCTATACTGAAAATTAAAAATATAAATAAATAATATGAAGAAAAGTGAAAATAAAAATGATTTCGATGGCGCGGATCGAACCTGCTTCAACTAGTTTGCAGGCCAACACTCGGACCACAAGGCAGCATACGACCTGTCGGAGACAGAATTTAAAGCCACATGTTTATTTATTTATTTTTATTCTATAATGGGGCATATCCATGCATGAAAGCCATGTGTATAAGAGAAGGGATAAGTCTGCGCATGCCCAGAATCTCTAACCAAACTGAGACTTTTATTTGCACAATTTCTTTATTTTGGAAGTTTTTTTAAATAATATATTGAAATCTTTGTAAATTCTGGTCAAAATTTTACTACTTGAAAAGAAAAACAAGAATTTTCTCTATACTGAAAATTAAAAAAATAAATAAATAATATGAAGAAAAGTAAAAATAAAAAGGAATCCGAGGGCGCGGATCGAACCTGCTTCAACTAGTTTACAGGCCGACACTCGGACCACAAGGCAGCATATGACCTGTCGGAGTCCGAATTTAAAGGCACATGTTTACTTATTTATTTTTAATCTATAATGGTGCATATCAATGCATGAAAGCCATGTGTATAAGAGAAGGGATAAGTCTGCGCATGCCCAGAATCTCTAACCAAACTGAGACTTTTATTTGCACAATTTCTTTATTTTGGAAGTTTTTTTTTTATAATATATTTAAATTTTTGTAAATTCTGGTCAAAATTTTACTACTTGAAAAGAAAAACAAGAATTTTCTCTATACTGAAAATTAAAAAAATAAATAAATAATATGAAGAAAAGTAAAAATAAAAAGGAATCCGAGGGCGCGGATCGAACCTGCTTCAACTAGTTTACAGGCCGACAGTCGGACCACAAGGCAGCATACGACCTGTCGGAGTCCGAATTTAAAGGCACATGTTTACTTATTTATTTTTAATCTATAATGGTGCATATCCATGCATGAAAGCCATGTGTATAAGAGAAGGGATAAGTCTGCGCATGCCCAGAATCTCTAACCAAACTGAGACATTTATTTGCACAATTTCTTTATTTTGGAAGTTTTTTTTTTTATAATATATTTAAATTTTTGTAAATTCTGGTCAAAATTTTACTACTTGAAAAGAAAAACAAGAATTTTCTCTATACTGAAAATTAAAAAAATAAATAAATATTATGAAGAAAAGTCAAAATAAAAAGGATTCCGATGGCGCGAATCGAACCTGCTTCAACTAGTTTACAGGCCGACACTCGGACCACAAGGCAGCATACGACCTGTCGGAGACCGAATTTAAAGCCACATGTTTATTTATTTATTTTTATTCTATAATGGTGCATATCCATGCATGAAAGCCATGTGTATAAGAGAAGGGATAAGTCTGCGCATGCCCAGAATCTCTAACCAAACTGAGACTTTTATTTGCACAATTTCTTTATTTTGGAAGTTGTTTTAAATAATATATTTAAATTTTTGTAAATTCTGGTCAAAATTTTACTACTTGAAAAGAAAAATAATAATTTTCTCTATACTGAAAATTAAAAAAAAACAAATAAATAATATGAAGAAAAGTCAAAATAAAAAGGATTCCGATGGCGCGGATCGAACCTGCTTCAACTAGTTTACAGGCCGACACTCGGACCACAAGGCAGCATACGACCTGTCGGAGACCGAATTTAAAGCCACATGTTTATTTATTTATTTTTATTCTATAATGGTGCATATCCATGCATGAAAGCCATGTGTATAAGAGAAGGGATAAGTCTGCGCATGCCCAGAATCTCTAACCAAACTGAGACTTTTATTTGCACAATTTCTTTATTTTGGAAGTTTTTTTAAATAATATATTTAAATTTTTGTAAATTCTGGTCAAAATTTTACTACTTGAAAAGAAAAATAATAATTTTCTCTATACTGAAAATTAAAAATATAAATAAATAATATGAAGAAAAGTGAAAATAAAAATGATTTCGATGGCGCGGATCGAACCTGCTTCAACTAGATTGCAGGCCAACACTCGGACCACAAGGCAGCATACGACCTGTCGGAGACAGAATTTAAAGCCACATGTTTATTTATTTATTTTTATTCTATAATGGGGCATATCCATGCATGAAAGCCATGTGTATAAGAGAAGGGATAAGTCTGCGCATGCCCAGAATCTCTAACCAAACTGAGACTTTTATTTGCACAATTTCTTTATTTTGGAAGTTTTTTTAAATAATATATTGAAATCTTTGTAAATTCTGGTCAAAATTTTACTACTTGAAAAGAAAAACAAGAATTTTCTCTATACTGAAAATTAAAAAAATAAATAAATAATATGAAGAAAAGTAAAAATAAAAAGGAATCCGAGGGCGCGGATCGAACCTGCTTCAACTAGTTTACAGGCCGACACTCGGACCACAAGGCAGCATATGACCTGTCGGAGTCCGAATTTAAAGGCACATGTTTACTTATTTATTTTTAATCTATAATGGTGCATATCAATGCATGAAAGCCATGTGTATAAGAGAAGGGATAAGTCTGCGCATGCCCAGAATCTCTAACCAAACTGAGACTTTTATTTGCACAATTTCTTTATTTTGGAAGTTTTTTTTTTTATAATATATTTAAATTTTTGTAAATTCTGGTCAAAATTTTACTACTTGAAAAGAAAAACAAGAATTTTCTCTATACTGAAAATTAAAAAAATAAATAAATAATATGAAGAAAAGTAAAAATAAAAAGGAATCCGAGGGCGCGGATCGAACCTGCTTCAACTAGTTTACAGGCCGACAGTCGGACCACAAGGCAGCATACGACCTGTCGGAGTCCGAATTTAAAGGCACATGTTTACTTATTTATTTTTAATCTATAATGGTGCATATCCATGCATGAAAGCCATGTGTATAAGAGAAGGGATAAGTCTGCGCATGCCCAGAATCTCTAACCAAACTGAGACCTTTATTTGCACAATTTCTTTATTTTGGAAGTTTTTTTTTTATAATATATTTAAATTTTTGTAAATTCTGGTCAAAATTTTACTACTTGAAAAGAAAAATAATAATTTTCTCTATACTGAAAATTAAAAAAATAAATAAATAATATGAAGAGAAGTCAAAATAAAAAGGATTCCGATGGCGCGAATCGAACCTGCTTCAACTAGTTTACAGGCCGACACTCGGACCACAAGGCAGCATACGACCTGTCGGAGACCGAATTTAAAGCCACATGTTTATTTATTTATTTTTATTCTATAATGGTGCATATCCATGCATGAAAGCCATGTGTATAAGAGAAGGGATAAGTCTGCGCATGCCCAGAATCTCTAACCAAACTGAGACTTTTATTTGCACAATTTCTTTATTTTGGAAGTTGTTTTAAATAATATATTTAAATTTTTGTAAATTCTGGTCAAAATTTTACTACTTGAAAAGAAAAATAATAATTTTCTCTATACTGAAAATTAAAAAAAACAAATAAATAATATGAAGAAAAGTCAAAATAAAAAGGATTCCGATGGCGCGGATCGAACCTGCTTCAACTAGTTTACAGGCCGACACTCGGACCACAAGGCAGCATACGACCTGTCGGAGACCGAATTTAAAGCCACATGTTTATTTATTTATTTTTATTCTATAATGGTGCATATCCATGCATGAAAGCCATGTGTATAAGAGAAGGGATAAGTCTGCGCATGCCCAGAATCTCTAACCAAACTGAGACTTTTATTTGCACAATTTCTTTATTTTGGAAGTTTTTTTAAATAATATATTTAAATTTTTGTAAATTCTGGTCAAAATTTTACTACTTGAAAAGAAAAATAATAATTTTCTCTATACTGAAAATTAAAAAAATAAATAAATAATATGAAGAAAAGTAAAAATAAAAAGGAATCCGAGGGCGCGGATCGAACCTGCTTCAACTAGTTTACAGGCCGACACTCGGACCACAAGGCAGCATATGACCTGTCGGAGTCCGAATTTAAAGGCACATGTTTACTTATTTATTTTTAATCTATAATGGTGCATATCAATGCATGAAAGCCATGTGTATAAGAGAAGGGATAAGTCTGCGCATGCCCAGAATCTCTAACCAAACTGAGACTTTTATTTGCACAATTTCTTTATTTTGGAAGTTTTTTTTTTATAATATATTTAAATTTTTGTAAATTCTGGTCAAAATTTTACTACTTGAAAAGAAAAACAAGAATTTTCTCTATACTGAAAATTAAAAAAATAAATAAATAATATGAAGAAAAGTAAAAATAAAAAGGAATCCGAGGGCGCGGATCGAACCTGCTTCAACTAGTTTACAGGCCGACAGTCGGACCACAAGGCAGCATACGACCTGTCGGAGTCCGAATTTAAAGGCACATGTTTACTTATTTATTTTTAATCTATAATGGTGCATATCCATGCATGAAAGCCATGTGTATAAGAGAAGGGATAAGTCTGCGCATGCCCAGAATCTCTAACCAAACTGAGACCTTTATTTGCACAATTTCTTTATTTTGGAAGTTTTTTTTTTATAATATATTTAAATTTTTGTAAATTCTGGTCAAAATTTTACTACTTGAAAAGAAAAATAATAATTTTCTCTATACTGAAAATTAAAAAAATAAATAAATAATATGAAGAAAAGTCAAAATAAAAAGGATTCCGATGGCGCGAATCGAACCTGCTTCAACTAGTTTACAGGCCGACACTCGGACCACAAGGCAGCATACGACCTGTCGGAGACCGAATTTAAAGCCACATGTTTATTTATTTATTTTTATTCTATAATGGTGCATATCCATGCATGAAAGCCATGTGTATAAGAGAAGGGATAAGTCTGCGCATGCCCAGAATCTCTAACCAAACTGAGACTTTTATTTGCACAATTTCTTTATTTTGGAAGTTTTTTTAAATAATATATTTAAATTTTTGTAAATTCTGGTCAAAATTTTACTACTTGAAAAGAAAAATAATAATTTTCTCTATACTGAAAATTAAAAAAACAAATAAATAATATGAAGAAAAGTCAAAATAAAAAGGATTCCGATGGCGCGGATCGAACCTGCTTCAACTAGTTTACAGGCCGACACTCGGACCACAAGGCAGCATACGACCTGTCGGAGACCGAATTTAAAGCCACATGTTTATTTATTTATTTTTATTCTATAATGGTGCATATCCATGCATGAAAGCCATGTGTATAAGAGAAGGGATAAGTCTGCGCATGCCCAGAATCTCTAACCAAACTGAGACTTTTATTTGCACAATTTCTTTATTTTGGAAGTTTTTTTAAATAATATATTTAAATTTTTGTAAATTCTGGTAAAAATTTTACTACTTGAAAAGAAAAATAATAATTTTCTCTATACTGAAAATTAAAAATATAAATAAATAATATGAAGAAAAGTGAAAATAAAAATGATTTCGATGGCGCGGATCGAACCTGCTTCAACTAGTTTGCAGGCCAACACTCGGACCACAAGGCAGCATACGACCTGTCGGAGACAGAATTTAAAGCCACATGTTTATTTATTTATTTTTATTCTATAATGGGGCATATCCATGCATGAAAGCCATGTGTATAAGAGAAGGGATAAGTCTGCGCATGCCCAGAATCTCTAACCAAACTGAGACTTTTATTTGCACAATTTCTTTATTTTGGAAGTTTTTTTAAATAATATATTGAAATCTTTGTAAATTCTGGTCAAAATTTTACTACTTGAAAAGAAAAACAAGAATTTTCTCTATACTGAAAATTAAAAAAATAAATAAATAATATGAAGAAAAGTAAAAATAAAAAGGAATCCGAGGGCGCGGATCGAACCTGCTTCAACTAGTTTACAGGCCGACACTCGGACCACAAGGCAGCATATGACCTGTCGGAGTCCGAATTTAAAGGCACATGTTTACTTATTTATTTTTAATCTATAATGGTGCATATCAATGCATGAAAGCCATGTGTATAAGAGAAGGGATAAGTCTGCGCATGCCCAGAATCTCTAACCAAACTGAGACTTTTATTTGCACAATTTCTTTATTTTGGAAGTTTTTTTTTTATAATATATTTAAATTTTTGTAAATTCTGGTCAAAATTTTACTACTTGAAAAGAAAAACAAGAATTTTCTCTATACTGAAAATTAAAAAAATAAATAAATAATATGAAGAAAAGTAAAAATAAAAAGGAATCCGAGGGCGCGGATCGAACCTGCTTCAACTAGTTTACAGGCCGACAGTCGGACCACAAGGCAGCATACGACCTGTCGGAGTCCGAATTTAAAGGCACATGTTTACTTATTTATTTTTATTCTATAATGGTGCATATCCATGCATGAAAGCCATGTGTATAAGAGAAGGGATAAGTCTGCGCATGCCCAGAATCTCTAACCAAACTGAGACTTTTATTTGCACAATTTCTTTATTTTGGAAGTTTTTTTAAATAATATATTTAAATTTTTGTAAATTCTGGTCAAAATTTTACTACTTGAAAAGAAAAATAATAATTTTCTCTATACTGAAAATTAAAAAAACAAATAAATAATATGAAGAAAAGTCAAAATAAAAAGGATTCCGATGGCGCGGATCGAACCTGCTTCAACTAGTTTACAGGCCGACACTCGGACCACAAGGCAGCATACGACCTGTCGGAGACCGAATTTAAAGCCACATGTTTATTTATTTATTTTTATTCTATAATGGTGCATATCCATGCATGAAAGCCATGTGTATAAGAGAAGGGATAAGTCTGCGCATGCCCAGAATCTCTAACCAAACTGAGACTTTTATTTGCACAATTTCTTTATTTTGGAAGTTTTTTTAAATAATATATTTAAATTTTTGTAAATTCTGGTAAAAATTTTACTACTTGAAAAGAAAAATAATAATTTTCTCTATACTGAAAATTAAAAATATAAATAAATAATATGAAGAAAAGTGAAAATAAAAATGATTTCGATGGCGCGGATCGAACCTGCTTCAACTAGTTTGCAGGCCAACACTCGGACCACAAGGCAGCATACGACCTGTCGGAGACAGAATTTAAAGCCACATGTTTATTTATTTATTTTTATTCTATAATGGGGTCAATCCATGCATGAAAGCCATGTGTATAAGAGAAGGGATAAGTCTGCGCATGCCCAGCATCTCTAACCAAACTGAGACTTTTATTTGCACAATTTCTTTATATTGGAAGTTTTTTTTAAATAATATATTTAAATCTTTGTAAATTCTGGTCAAAATTTTACTACTTGAAAAGAAAAATAATAATTTTTTCTATACTGAAAATTAAAAAAATAAATAAATAATATGAAGAAAAGTGAAAATAAAAAGGATTCCGATGGCGCGGATCGAAAATGCTTCAACTAGTTTACAGGCCGACACTCGGACCACAAGGCAGCATACGACCTGTCGGAGACCGAATTTAAAGGCACTTGTTTACTTATTTATTTTTAATCTATAATGGTGCATATCCATGCATGAAAGCCATGTGTATAAGAGAAGGGATAAGTATGCGCATGCCCAGAATCTCTAACCAAACTGAGACTTTTATTTGCACAATTTCTTTATTTTGGAAGTTTTTTTAAAAAAATATATTTAAATCTTTGTAAATTCTGGTCAAAATTTTACTACTTGAAAAGAAAAATAATAATTTTCTCTATACTGAAAATTAAAAAAATAAATAAATAATATGAAGAAAAGTCAAAATAAAAAGGATTCCGATGGCGCGGATCGAACCTGCTTCAACTAGTTTACAGGCCGACACTCGGACCACAAGGCAGCATACGACCTGTCGGAGACCGAATTTAAAGCCGCATGTTTATTTATTTATTTTTATTCTATAATGGTGCATATCCATGCATGAAAACCATGTGTATAAGAGAAGGGATAAGTCTGCGCATGCCCAGAATCTCTAACCAAACTGAGACTTTTATTTGCACAATTTCTTTATTTTGGAAGTTTTTTTAAATAATATATTTAAATTTTTGTAAATTCTGGTAAAAATTTTACTACTTGAAAAGAAAAATAATAATTTTCTCTATACTGAAAATTAAAAATATAAATAAATAATATGAAGAAAAGTGAAAATAAAAATGATTTCGATGGCGCGGATCGAACCTGCTTCAACTAGTTTGCAGGCCAACACTCGGACCACAAGGCAGCATACGACCTGTCGGAGACAGAATTTAAAGCCACATGTTTATTTATTTATTTTTATTCTATAATGGGGCATATCCATGCATGAAAGCCATGTGTATAAGAGAAGGGATAAGTCTGCGCATGCCCAGAATCTCTAACCAAACTGAGACTTTTATTTGCACAATTTCTTTATTTTGGAAGTTTTTTTAAATAATATATTGAAATCTTTGTAAATTCTGGTCAAAATTTTACTACTTGAAAAGAAAAACAAGAATTTTCTCTATACTGAAAATTAAAAAAATAAATAAATAATATGAAGAAAAGTAAAAATAAAAAGGAATCCGAGGGCGCGGATCGAACCTGCTTCAACTAGTTTACAGGCCGACACTCGGACCACAAGGCAGCATATGACCTGTCGGAGTCCGAATTTAAAGGCACATGTTTACTTATTTATTTTTAATCTATAATGGTGCATATCAATGCATGAAAGCCATGTGTATAAGAGAAGGGATAAGTCTGCGCATGCCCAGAATCTCTAACCAAACTGAGACTTTTATTTGCACAATTTCTTTATTTTGGAAGTTTTTTTTTTATAATATATTTAAATTTTTGTAAATTCTGGTCAAAATTTTACTACTTGAAAAGAAAAACAAGAATTTTCTCTATACTGAAAATTAAAAAAATAAATAAATAATATGAAGAAAAGTAAAAATAAAAAGGAATCCGAGGGCGCGGATCGAACCTGCTTCAACTAGTTTACAGGCCGACAGTCGGACCACAAGGCAGCATACGACCTGTCGGAGTCCGAATTTAAAGGCACATGTTTACTTATTTATTTTTATTCTATAATGGTGCATATCCATGCATGAAAGCCATGTGTATAAGAGAAGGGATAAGTCTGCGCATGCCCAGAATCTCTAACCAAACTGAGACTTTTATTTGCACAATTTCTTTATTTTGGAAGTTTTTTTAAATAATATATTTAAATTTTTGTAAATTCTGGTCAAAATTTTACTACTTGAAAAGAAAAATAATAATTTTCTCTATACTGAAAATTAAAAAAACAAATAAATAATATGAAGAAAAGTCAAAATAAAAAGGATTCCGATGGCGCGGATCGAACCTGCTTCAACTAGTTTACAGGCCGACACTCGGACCACAAGGCAGCATACGACCTGTCGGAGACCGAATTTAAAGCCACATGTTTATTTATTTATTTTTATTCTATAATGGTGCATATCCATGCATGAAAGCCATGTGTATAAGAGAAGGGATAAGTCTGCGCATGCCCAGAATCTCTAACCAAACTGAGACTTTTATTTGCACAATTTCTTTATTTTGGAAGTTTTTTTAAATAATATATTTAAATTTTTGTAAATTCTGGTAAAAATTTTACTACTTGAAAAGAAAAATAATAATTTTCTCTATACTGAAAATTAAAAATATAAATAAATAATATGAAGAAAAGTGAAAATAAAAATGATTTCGATGGCGCGGATCGAACCTGCTTCAACTAGTTTGCAGGCCAACACTCGGACCACAAGGCAGCATACGACCTGTCGGAGACAGAATTTAAAGCCACATGTTTATTTATTTATTTTTATTCTATAATGGGGTCAATCCATGCATGAAAGCCATGTGTATAAGAGAAGGGATAAGTCTGCGCATGCCCAGCATCTCTAACCAAACTGAGACTTTTATTTGCACAATTTCTTTATATTGGAAGTTTTTTTTAAATAATATATTTAAATCTTTGTAAATTCTGGTCAAAATTTTACTACTTGAAAAGAAAAATAATAATTTTTTCTATACTGAAAATTAAAAAAATAAATAAATAATATGAAGAAAAGTGAAAATAAAAAGGATTCCGATGGCGCGGATCGAAAATGCTTCAACTAGTTTACAGGCCGACACTCGGACCACAAGGCAGCATACGACCTGTCGGAGACCGAATTTAAAGGCACTTGTTTACTTATTTATTTTTAATCTATAATGGTGCATATCCATGCATGAAAGCCATGTGTATAAGAGAAGGGATAAGTATGCGCATGCCCAGAATCTCTAACCAAACTGAGACTTTTATTTGCACAATTTCTTTATTTTGGAAGTTTTTTTAAAAAAATATATTTAAATCTTTGTAAATTCTGGTCAAAATTTTACTACTTGAAAAGAAAAATAATAATTTTCTCTATACTGAAAATTAAAAAAATAAATAAATAATATGAAGAAAAGTCAAAATAAAAAGGATTCCGATGGCGCGGATCGAACCTGCTTCAACTAGTTTACAGGCCGACACTCGGACCACAAGGCAGCATACGACCTGTCGGAGACCGAATTTAAAGCCGCATGTTTATTTATTTATTTTTATTCTATAATGGTGCATATCCATGCATGAAAACCATGTGTATAAGAGAAGGGATAAGTCTGCGCATGCCCAGAATCTCTAACCAAACTGAGACTTTTATTTGCACTATTTCGTTATTTTGGAAGTTTTTTTAAATAATATATTTAAATTTTTGTAAATTCTGGTCAAAATTTTACTACTTGAAAAGAAAAATAATAATTTTCTCTATACTGAAAATTAAAAAAATAAATAAATATTATGAAGAAAAGTGAAAATAAAAAGGAATCCGATGGCGCGGATCGAAACTGCTTCAACGAGTTTGCAGGCCAACACTCGGACCACAAGGCAGCATACGACCTGTCGGAGACAGAATTTAAAGCCACATGTTTATTTATTTATTTTTATTCTATAATGGGGCATATCCATGCATGAAAGCCATGTGTATAAGAGAAGGGATAAGTCTGCGCATGCCCAGAATCTCTAACCAAAATGAGACTTTTATTTGCACAATTTCTTTATTTTGGAAGTTTTTTTAAATAATATATTGAAATCTTTGTAAATTCTGGTCAAAATTTTACTACTTGAAAAGAAAAACAAGAATTTTCTCTATACTGAAAATTAAAAAAATAAATAAATAATATGAAGAAAAGTAAAAATAAAAAGGAATCCGAGGGCGCGGATCGAACCTGCTTCAACTAGTTTACAGGCCGACACTCGGACCACAAGGCAGCATATGACCTGTCGGAGTCCGAATTTAAAGGCACATGTTTACTTATTTATTTTTAATCTATAATGGTGCATATCCATGCATGAAAGCCATGTGTATAAGAGAAGGGATAAGTCTGCGCATGCCCAGAATCTCTAACCAAACTGAGACTTTTATTTGCACAATTTCTTCATTTTGGAAGTTTTTTTAAATAATATATTTAAATTTTTGTAAATTCTGGTCAAAATTTTACTACTTGAAAAGAAAAATAATAATTTTCTCTATACTGAAAATTAAAAAAATAAATAAATAATATGAAGAAAAGTGAAAATAAAAAGGATTCCGATGGCGCGGATCGAAAATGCTTCAACTAGTTTACAGGCCGACACTCGGACCACAAGGCAGCATACGACCTGTCGGAGACCGAATTTAAAGGCACTTGTTTACTTATTTATTTTTAATCTATAATGGTGCATATCCATGCATGAAAGCCATGTGTATAAGAGAAGGGATAAGTATGCGCATGCCCAGAATCTCTAACCAAACTGAGACTTTTATTTGCACAATTTCTTTATTTTGGAAGTTTTTTTAAAAAATATATTTAAATCTTTGTAAATTCTGGTCAAAATTTTACTACTTGAAAAGAAAAATAATAATTTTCTCTATACTGAAAATTAAAAAATAAATAAATAATATGAAGAAAAGTCAAAATAAAAAGGATTCTGATGGCGCGGATCGAACCTGCTTCAACTAGTTTACAGGCCGACACTCGGACCACAAGGCAGCATACGACCTATCGGAGACCGAATTTAAAGCCGCATGTTTATTTATTTATTTTTATTCTATAATGGTGCATATCCATGCATGAAAGCCATGTGTATAAGAGAAGGGATAAGTCTGCGCATGCCCAGAATCTCTAACCAAACTGAGACTTTTATTTGCACAATTTCTTTATTTTGGAAGTTTTTTTAAATAATATATTTAAATTTTTGTAAATTCTGGTCAAAATTTTACTACTTGAAAAGAAAAATAATAATTTTCTCTATACTGAAAATTAAAAAAATAAATAAATAATATGAAGAAAAGTGAAAATAAAAAGGAATCCGATGGCGCAGATCGAACCTGCGTCCACTAGTTTGCAGGCCGACACTGGGACCACAAGGCAGCATACGACCTGTCGGAGACAGAATTTAACGCCACATGTTTATTTATTTATTTTTATTCTATAATGGTGCATATCCATGCATGAAAGCCATGTGTATAAGAGAAGGGATAAGTCTGCGCATGCCCAGAATCTCGAACCAAACTGAGACTTTTATTTGCACAATTTCTTTATTTTGGAAGTTTTTTTAAATAATATATTTAAATCTTTGTAAATTTTGGTCAACATTTTACTACTTGAAAAGAAAAACAAGAATTTTCTCTGTACTGAAAATTAAAAAAATAAATAAATAATATGAAGAAAAGTAAAAATAAAAAGGAATCCGAGGGCGCGGATCGAACCTGCTTCAACTAGCTTACAGGCCGACACTCGGACCACAAGGCAGCCTACGACCTGTCGGAGACCGAATTTAAAGCCACATGCTTATTTATTTATTTTTATTCTATAATGGTGCATATAAAGGCATGAAAGCCATGTGTATAAGAGAAGGGATAAGTCTGCGCATGCCCAGAATCTCTAACCAAACTGAGTCTTTTATTTGCACAATTTCTTTATTTTGGAAGTTTTTTTAAATAATATATTTAAATCTTTGTAAATTCTGGTCAAAATTTTACTACTTGAAAAGAAAAATAATAATTTTCTCTATACTGAAAATTAAAAAAATAAATAAATAATATGAAGAAAAGTCAAAATAAAAAGGATTCCGATGGCGCGGATCGAACCTGCTTCAACTAGTTTACAGGCCGACACTCGGACCACAAGGCAGCATACGACCTATCGGAGACCGAATTTAAAGCCGCATGTTTATTTATTTATTTTTATAATATAATGGTGCATATCCATGCATGAAAGCCATGTGTATAAGAGAAGGGATAAGTCTGCGCATGCCCAGAATCTCTAACCAAACTGAGACTTTTATTTGCACAATTTCTTTATTTTGGAAGTTTTTTTAAATAATATATTTAAATTTTTGTAAATTCTGGTCAAAATTTTACTACTTGAAAAGAAAAATAATAATTTTCTCTATACTGAAAATTAAAAATATAAATAAATAATATGAAGAAAAGTGAAAATAAAAATGATTTCGATGGCGCGGATCGAACCTGCTTCAACTAGTTTGCAGGCCAACACTCGGACCACAAGGCAGCATACGACCTGTCGGAGACAGAATTTAAAGCCACATGTTTATTTATTTATTTTTATTCTATAATGGGGCATATCCATGCATGAAAGCCATGTGTATAAGAGAAGGGATAAGTCTGCGCATGCCCAGAATCTCTAACCAAACTGAGACTTTTATTTGCACAATTTCTTTATTTTGGAAGTTTTTTTAAATAATATATTGAAATCTTTGTAAATTCTGGTCAAAATTTTACTACTTGAAAAGTAAAACAAGAATTTTCTCTATACTGAAAATTAAAAAAATAAATAAATAATATGAAGAAAAGTAAAAATAAAAAGGAATCCGAGGTCGCGGATCGAACCTGCTTCAACTAGTTTACAGGCCGACACTCGGACCACAAGGCAGCATATGACCTGTCGGAGTCCGAATTTAAAGGCACATGTTTACTTATTTATTTTTAATCTATAATGGTGCATATCCATGCATGAAAGCCATGTGTATAAGAGATGGGATAAGTCTGCGCATGCCCAGCATCTCGAACCAAACTGAGACTTTTATTTGCACAATTTCTTTATATTGGAAGTTTTTTTTAAATAATATATTTAAATCTTTGTAAATTCTGGTCAAAATTTTACTACTTGAAAAGAAAAATAATAATTTTCTCTATACAGAAAATTAAAAAAATAAATAAATAATATGAAGAAAAGTGAAAATAAAAAGGAATCCGATGGCGCGGATAGAACCTGCGTCCACTAGTTTGCAGGCCGACACTGGGACCACAAGGCAGCATACGACCTGTCGGAGACAGAATTTAACGCCACATGTTTATTTATTTATTTTTATTCTATAATGGTGCATATCCATGCATGAAAGCCATGTGTATAAGAGAAGGGATAAGTCTGCGCATGCCCAGAATCTCGAACCAAACTGAGACTTTTATTTGCACAATTTCTTTATTTTGGAAGTTTTTTTAAATAATATATTTAAATCTTTGTAAATTTTGTTCAACATTTTACTACTTGAAAAGAAAAACAAGAATTTTCTCTGTACTGAAAATTAAAAAAATAAATAAATAATATGAAGAAAAGTAAAAATAAAAAGGAATCCGAGGGCGCGGATCGAACCTGCTTCAACTAGCTTACAGGCCGACACTCGGACCACAAGGCAGCCTACGACCTGTCGGAGACCGAATTTAAAGCCACATGCTTATTTATTTATTTTTATTCTATAATGGTGCATATAAAGGCATGAAAGCCATGTGTATAAGAGAAGGGATAAGTCTGCGCATGCCCAGAATCTCTAACCAAACTGAGTCTTTTATTTGCACAATTTCTTTATTTTGGAAGTTTTTTTAAATAATATATTTAAATCTTTGTAAATTCTGGTCAAAATTTTACTACTTGAAAAAAAAATAATAATTTTCTCTATACTGAAAATTAAAAAAATTAATAAATAATATGAAGAAAAGTGAAAATAAAAAGGATTCCGATGGCGCGGATCGAACCTGCTTGAACTAGTTTACAGGCCGACACTCGGACCACAAGGCAGCATACGACCTGTCGGAGACCGAATTTAAAGCCACATGTTTATTTATTTATTTTTATTCTATAATGGTGCATATCCATGCATGAAAGCCATGTGTATAAGAGAAGGGATAAGTCTGCGCATGCCCAGAATCTCTAACCAAACTGAGACTTTTATTTGCACAATTTCTTTATTTTGGAAGTTTTTTTAAATAATATATTTAAATTTTTGTAAATTCTGGTCAAAATTTTACTACTTGAAAAGAAAAATAATAATTTTCTCTATACTGAAAATTAAAAAAATAAATAAATAATATGAAGAAAAGTGAAAATAAAAAGGATTCCGATGGCGCGGATCGAACCTGCGTCCACTAGTTTACAGGCCGACACTCGGACCACAAGGCAGCATACGACCTGTCGGAGACCGAATTTAAAGGCACTTGTTTACTTATTTATTTTTAATCTATAATGGTGCATATCCATGCATGAAAGCCATGTGTATAAGAGAAGGGATAAGTCTGCGCATGCCCAGAATCTCTAACCAAACTGAGTCTTTTATTTGCACAATTTCTTTATTTTGGAAGTTTTTTTAAATAATATATTTAAATCTTTGTAAATTATGGTCAAAATTTTACTACTTGAAAAAAAAAATAATAATTTTCTCTATACTGAAAATTAAAAAAATTAATAAATAATATGAAGAAAAGTGAAAATAAAAAGGATTCCGATGGCGCGGATCGAACCTGCTTGAACTAGTTTACAGGCCGACACTCGGACAACAAGGCAGCCTGCGACCTGTCGGAGACCGAATTTAAAGCCACATGCTTATTTATTTATTTTTATTCTATAATGGTGCATATAAAGGCATGAAAGCCATGTGTATAAGAGAAGGGATAAGTCTGCGCATGCCCAGAATCTCTAACCAAACTGAGTCTTTTATTTGCACAATTTCTTTATTTTGGAAGTTTTTTTAAATAATATATTTAAATCTTTGTAAATTATGGTCAAAATTTTACTACTTGAAAAAAAAAATAATAATTTTCTCTATACTGAAAATTAAAAAAATTAATAAATAATATGAAGAAAAGTGAAAATAAAAAGGATTCCGATGGCGCGGATCGAACCTGCTTGAACTAGTTTACAGGCCGACACTCGGACCACAAGGCAGCATACGACCTGTCGGAGACCGAATTTAAAGCCACATGTTTATTTATTTATTTTTATTCTATAATGGTGCATATCCATGCATGAAAGCCATGTGTATAAGAGAAGGGATAAGTCTGCGCATGCCCAGAATCTCTAACCAAACTGAGACTTTTATTTGCACAATTTCTTTATTTTGGAAGTTTTTTTAAATAATATATTTAAATTTTTGTAAATTCTGGTCAAAATTTTACTACTTGAAAAGAAAAATAATAATTTTCTCTATACTGAAAATTAAAAAAATAAATAAATAATATGAAGAAAAGTGAAAATAAAAAGGATTCCGATGGCGCGGATCGAACCTGCGTCCACTAGTTTACAGGCCGACACTCGGACCACAAGGCAGCATACGACCTGTCGGAGACCGAATTTAAAGGCACTTGTTTACTTATTTATTTTTAATCTATAATGGTGCATATCCATGCATGAAAGCCATGTGTATAAGAGAAGGGATAAGTCTGCGCATGCCCGGAATCTCTAACCAAACTGAGACTTTTATTTGCACAATTTCTTTATTTTGGAAGTTTTTTTTAAAAAATATATTTAAATCTTTGTAAATTCTGGTCAAAATTTTACTACTTGAAAAGAAAAATAATAATTTTCTCTATACTGAAAATTAAAAAAATAAATAAATAATATGAAGAAAAGTAAAAATAAAAAGGAATCCGAGGGCGCGGATCGAACCTGCTTCAACTAGCTTACAGGCCGACACTCGGACCACAAGGCAGCCTACGACCTGTCGGAGACCGAATTTAAAGCCACATGCTTATTTATTTATTTTTATTCTATAATGGTGCATATAAAGGCATGAAAGCCATGTGTATAAGAGAAGGGATAAGTCTGCGCATGCCCAGAATCTCTAACCAAACTGAGTCTTTTATTTGCACAATTTCTTTATTTTGGAAGTTTTTTTAAATAATATATTTAAATCTTTGTAAATTCTGGTCAAAATTTTACTACTTGAAAAAAAAAATAATAATTTTCTCTATACTGAAAATTAAAAAAATTAATAAATAATATGAAGAAAAGTGAAAATAAAAAGGATTCCGATGGCGCGGATCGAACCTGCTTGAACTAGTTTACAGGCCGACACTCGGACCACAAGGCAGCATACGACCTGTCGGAGACCGAATTTAAAGCCACATGTTTATTTATTTATTTTTATTCTATAATGGTGCATATCCATGCATGAAAGCCATGTGTATAAGAGAAGGGATAAGTCTGCGCATGCCCAGAATCTCTAACCAAACTGAGACTTTTATTTGCACAATTTCTATATTTTGGAAGTTTTTTTAAATAATATATTTAAATCTTTGTAAATTTTGGTCAACATTTTACTACTTGAAAAGAAAAACAAGAATTTTCTCTGTACTGAAAATTAAAAAAATAAATAAATAATATGAAGAAAAGTAAAAATAAAAAGGAATCCGAGGGCGCGGATCGAACCTGCTTCAATTAGCTTACAGGCCGACACTCGGACCACAAGGCAGCCTACGACCTGTCGGAGACCGAATTTAAAGCCACATGCTTATTTATTTATTTTTATTCTATAATGGTGCATATAAAGGCATGAAAGCCATGTGTATAAGAGAAGGGATAAGTCTGCGCATGCCCAGAATCTCTAACCAAACTGAGTCTTTTATTTGCACAATTTCTTTATTTTGGAAGTTTTTTTAAATAATATATTTAAATTTTTGTAAATTCTGGTCAAAATTTTACTACTTGAAAAGAAAAATAATAATTTTCTCTATACTGAAAATTAAAAAAATAAATAAATAATATGAAGAAAAGTGAAAATAAAAAGGATTCCGATGGCGCGGATCGAACCTGCGTCCACTAGTTTACAGGCCGACACTCGGACCACAAGGCAGCATACGACCTGTCGGAGACCGAATTTAAAGGCACTTGTTTACTTATTTATTTTTAATCTATAATGGTGCATATCCATGCATGAAAGCCATGTGTATAAGAGAAGGGATAAGTCTGCGCATGCCCAGAATCTCTAACCAAACTGAGACTTTTATTTGCACAATTTCTTTATTTTGGAAGTTTTTTAAAAAAAATATATTTAAATCTTTGTAAATTCTGGTCAAAATTTTACTACTTGAAAAGAAAAATAATAATTTTCTCTATACTGAAAATTAAAAAAATAAATAAATAATATGAAGAAAAGTCAAAATAAAAAGGATTCCGATGGCGCGGATCGAACCTGCTTCAACTAGTTTACAGGCCGACACTCGGACCACAAGGCAGCCTACGACCTGTCGGAGACCGAATTTAAAGCCACGTGTTTATTTATTTATTTTTATTCTATAATGGTGCATATAAAGGCATGAAAGCCATGTGTATAAGAGAAGGGATAAGTCTGCGCATGCCCAGAATCTCTAACCAAACTGAGTCTTTTATTTGCTCAATTTCTTTATTTTGGAAGTTTTTTTAAATAATATATTTAAATCTTTGTAAATTCTGGTCAAAATTTTACTACTTGAAAAAAAAAATAATAATTTTCTCTATACTGAAAATTAAAAAAATTAATAAATAATATGAAGAAAAGTGAAAATAAAAAGGATTCCGATGGCGCGGATCGAACCTGCTTCAACTAGTTTACAGGCCGACACTCGGACCACAAGGCAGCATACGACCTGTCGGAGACCGAATTTAAAGCCACATGTTTATTTATTTCTTTTTATTCTATAATGGTGCATATCCATGCATGAAAGCCATGTGTATAAGAGAAGGGATAAGTCTGCGCATGCCCAGCATACCTAACCAAACTGAGACTTTTATTTGCACAATTTCTTTATTTTGGAAGTTTTTTTAAATAATATATTTAAATTTTTGTAAATTCTGGTCAAAATTTTACTACTTGAAAAGAAAAATAATAATTTTCTCTATACTGAAAATTAAAAAAATAAATAAATAATATGAAGAAAAGTGAAAATAAAAAGGATTCCGATGGCGCGGATCGAACCTGCGTCCACTAGTTTACAGGCCGACACTCGGACCACAAGGCAGCATACGACCTGTCGGAGACCGAATTTAAAGGCACTTGTTTACTTATTTATTTTTAATCTATAATGGTGCATATCCATGCATGAAAGCCATGTGTATAAGAGAAGGGATAAGTCTGCGCATGCCCGGAATCTCTAACCAAACTGAGACTTTTATTTGCACAATTTCTTTATTTTGGAAGTTTTTTTAAAAAAATATATTTAAATCTTTGTAAATTCTGGTCAAAATTTTACTACTTGAAAAGAAAAATAATAATTTTCTCTATACTGAAAATTAAAAAAATAAATAAATAATATGAAGAAAAGTAAAAATAAAAAGGAATCCGAGGGCGCGGATCGAACCTGCTTCAACTAGCTTACAGGCCGACACTCGGACCACAAGGCAGCCTACGACCTGTCGGAGACCGAATTTAAAGCCACATGCTTATTTATTTATTTTTATTCTATAATGGTGCATATAAAGGCATGAAAGCCATGTGTATAAGAGAAGGGATAAGTCTGCGCATGCCCAGAATCTCTAACCAAACTGAGTCTTTTATTTGCACAATTTCTTTATTTTGGAAGTTTTTTTAAATAATATATTTAAATCTTTGTAAATTCTGGTCAAAATTTTACTACTTGAAAAAAAAAATAATAATTTTCTCTATACTGAAAATTAAAAAAATTAATAAATAATATGAAGAAAAGTGAAAATAAAAAGGATTCCGATGGCGCGGATCGAACCTGCTTGAACTAGTTTACAGGCCGACACTCGGACCACAAGGCAGCATACGACCTGTCGGAGACCGAATTTAAAGCCACATGTTTATTTATTTATTTTTATTCTATAATGGTGCATATCCATGCATGAAAGCCATGTGTATAAGAGAAGGGATAAGTCTGCGCATGCCCAGAATCTCTAACCAAACTGAGACTTTTATTTGCACAATTTCTTTATTTTGGAAGTTTTTTTAAATAATATATTTAAATTTTTGTAAATTCTGGTCAAAATTTTACTACTTGAAAAGAAAAATAATAATTTTCTCTATACTGAAAATTAAAAAAATAAATAAATAATATGAAGAAAAGTGAAAATAAAAAGGATTCCGATGGCGCGGATCGAACCTGCGTCCACTAGTTTACAGGCCGACAATCGGACCACAAGGCAGCATACGACCTGTCGGAGACCGAATTTAAAGGCACTTGTTTACTTATTTATTTTTTATCTATAATGGTGCATATCCATGCATGAAAGCCATGTGTATAAGAGAAGGGATAAGTCTGCGCATGCCCAGAATCTCTAACCAAACTGAGACTTTTATTTGCACAATTTCTATATTTTGGAAGTTTTTTTAAATAATATATTTAAATCTTTGTAAATTTTGGTCAACATTTTACTACTTGAAAAGAAAAACAAGAATTTTCTCTGTACTGAAAATTAAAAAAATAAATAAATAATATGAAGAAAAGTAAAAATAAAAAGGAATCCGAGGGCGCGGATCGAACCTGCTTCAACTAGCTTACAGGCCGACACTCGGACCACAAGGCAGCCTACGACCTGTCGGAGACCGAATTTAAAGCCACATGCTTATTTATTTATTTTTATTCTATAATGGTGCATATAAAGGCATGAAAGCCATGTGTATAAGAGAAGGGATAAGTCTGCGCATGCCCAGAATCTCTAACCAAACTGAGTCTTTTATTTGCACAATTTCTTTATTTTGGAAGTTTTTTTAAATAATATATTTAAATCTTTGTAAATTCTGGTCAAAATTTTACTACTTGAAAAAAAAATAATAATTTTCTCTATACTGAAAATTAAAAAAATTAATAAATAATATGAAGAAAAGTGAAAATAAAAAGGATTCCGATGGCGCGGATCGAACCTGCTTCAACTAGTTTACAGGCCGACACTCGGACCACAAGGCAGCATACGACCTGTCGGAGACCGAATTTAAAGCCACATGTTTATTTATTTATTTTTATTCTATAATGGTGCATATCCATGCATGAAAGCCATGTGTATAAGAGAAGGGATAAGTCTGCGCATGCCCAGAATCTCTAACCAAACTGAGACTTTTATTTGCACAATTTCTTTATTTTGGAAGTTTTTTTAAATAATATATTTAAATTTTTGTAAATTCTGGTCAAAATTTTACTACTTTAAAAGAAAAATAATAATTTTCTCTATACTGAAAATTAAAAAAATAAATAAATAATATGAAGAAAAGTGAAAATAAAAAGGATTCCGATGGCGCGGATCGAACCTGCGTCCACTAGTTTACAGGCCGACACTCGGACCACAAGGCAGCATACGACCTGTCGGAGACCGAATTTAAAGGCACTTGTTTACTTATTTATTTTTAATCTATAATGGTGCATATCCATGAATGAAAGCCATGTGTATAAGAGAAGGGATAAGTCTGCGCATGCCCAGAATCTCTAACCAAACTGAGACTTTTATTTGCACAATTTCTTTATTTTGGAAGTTTTTTAAAAAAAATATATTTAAATCTTTGTAAATTCTGGTCAAAATTTTACTACTTGAAAAGAAAAATAATAATTTTCTCTATACTGAAAATTAAAAAAATAAATAAATAATATGAAGAAAAGTCAAAATAAAAAGGATTCCGATGGCGCGGATCGAACCTGCTTCAACTAGTTTACAGGCCAACACTCGGACCACAAGGCAGCATACGACCTGCCGGAGACCGAATTTAAAGCCACATGTTTATTTATTTATTTTTATTCTATAATGGTGCATATCCATGCATGAAAGCCATGTGTATAAGAGAAGGGATAAGTCTGCGCATGCCCAGAATCTCGAACCAAACTGAGACTTTTATTTGCACAATTTCTTTATTTTGGAAGTTTTTTTAAATAATATATTTAAATTTTTGTAAATTCTGGTCAAAATTTTACTACTTGAAAAGAAAAATAATAATTTTCTCTATACTGAAAATTAAAAAAATAAATAAATAATATGAAGAAAAGTGAAAATAAAAAGGAATCCGATGGCGCGGATCGAACCTGCGTCCACTAGTTTGCAGGCCGACACTGGGACCACAAGGCAGCATACGACCTGTCGGAGACAGAATTTAACGCCACATGTTTATTTATTTATTTTTATTCTATAATGGTGCATATCCATGCATGAAAGCCATGTGTATAAGAGAAGGGATAAGTCTGCGCATGCCCAGAATCTCGAACCAAACTGAGACTTTTATTTGCACAATTTCTTTATTTTGGAAGTTTTTTAAAATAATATATTTAAATCTTTGTAAATTTTGGTCAACATTTTACTACTTGAAAAGAAAAACAAGAATTTTCTCTGTACTGAAAATTAAAAAAATAAATAAATAATATGAAGAAAAGTAAAAATAAAAAGGAATCCGATGGCGCGGATAGAACCTGCTTCAACTAGTTTACAGGCCGACACTCGGACCACAAGGCAGCCTACGACCTGTCGGAGACCGAATTTAAAGCCACGTGTTTATTTATTTATTTTTATTCTATAATGGTGCATATAAAGGCATGAAAGCCATGTGTATAAGAGAAGGGATAAGTCTGCGCATGCCCAGAATCTCGAACCAAACTGAGTCTTTTATTTGCACAATTTCTTTATTTTGGAAGTTTTTTTAAATAATATATTTAAATCTTTGTAAATTCTGGTCAAAATTTTACTACTTGAAAAAAAAAATAATAATTTTCTCTATACTGAAAATTAAAAAAATTAATAAATAATATGAAGAAAAGTGAAAATAAAAAGGATTCCGATGGCGCGGATCGAACCTGCTTCAACTAGTTTACAGGCCGACACTCGGACCACAAGGCAGCATACGACCTGTCGGAGACCGAATTTAAAGCCACATGTTTATTTATTTCTTTTTATTCTATAATGGTGCATATCCATGCATGAAAGCCATGTGTATAAGAGAAGGGATAAGTCTGCGCATGCCCAGCATACCTAACCAAACTGAGACTTTTATTTGCACAATTTCTTTATTTTGGAAGTTTTTTTAAATAATATATTTAAATTTTTGTAAATTCTGGTCAAAATTTTACTACTTGAAAAGAAAAATAATAATTTTCTCTATACTGAAAATTAAAAAAATAAATAAATAATATGAAGAAAAGTGAAAATAAAAAGGAATCCGATGGCGCGGATTGAACCTGCGTCCACTAGTTTGCAGGCCGACACTGGGACCACAAGGTAGCATACGACCTGTCGGAGACAGAATTTAAAGCCACATGTTTATTTATTTATTTTTATTCTATAATGGTGCATATCCATGCATGAAAGCCATGTGTATAAGAGAAGGGATAAGTCTGCGCATGCTCAGAATCTCGAACCCAACTGAGACTTTTATTTGCACAATTTCTTAATTTTGGAAGTTTTTTTAATTAATATATTGAAATCTTTGTAAATTCTGGTCAAAATTTTACTACTTGAAAAGAAAAACAAGAATTTTCTCTATACTGAAAATTAAAAAAATAAATAAATAATATGAAGAAAAGTAAAAATAAAAAGGAATCCGAGGGCGCGGATCGAACCTGCCGCAACTAGTTTGCAGGCCGACACTCGGACCACAAGGCAGCATACGACCTGTCGGAGACCGAATTTAAAGCCACATGTTTATTTATTTATTTTTATTCCATAATGGTGCATATCTATGCATGAAAGCCATGTGTATAAGAGAAAGGATAAGTCTGCGCATGCCCAGAATCTCTAACAAAACTGAGTCTTTTATTTGCACAATTTCTTTATTTTGGAAGTTTTTTTAAATAATATATTTAAATCTTTGTAAATTCTGGTCAACATTTTACTACTTGAAAAGAAAAACAATAATTTTCTCTGTACTGAAAATTAAAAAAAATAAATAAATAATATGAAGAAAAGTGAAAATAAAACGGATTCCGATGGCGCCGATCGAAAGGGCTTCAACTAGTTTGCAGGCCGACACTCGGACCACAAGGCAGCATACGACCTGTAGGAGACCGAATTTAAAGGCACATGTTTATTTATTTATTTTTATTCTATAATGGTGCATATCCATGTATGAAAGCCATGTGTATAAGAGAAGGGATAAGTCTGCGCATGCCCAGAATCTCTAACCAAAAGGAGACTTTTATTTGCACAATTTCTTAATTTTGGAAGTTTTTTTAAATAATATATTGAAATCTTTGTAAATTCTGGTCAAAATTTTACTACTTGAAAAGAAAAACAAGAATTTTCTCTATACTGAAAATTAAAAAAATAAATAAATAATATGAAGAAAAGTAAAAATAAAAAGGAATCCGAGGGCGCGGATCGAACCCTCTTCAACTAGTTTGCAGGCCGACACTCGGACCACAAGGCAGCATACGACCTGTCGGAGACCGAATTTAAAGCCACATGCTTATTTATTTATTTTTATTCTATAATGGTGCATATCCATGCATGAAAGCCATGTGTATAAGAGAAGGGATAAGTCTGCGCATGCTCAGAATCTCGAACCAAACTGAGACTTTTATTTGCACAATTTCTTAATTTTGGAAGTTTTTTTAAATAATGTATTTAAATTTTTGTAAATTCTGGTCAAAATTTTACTACTTGAAAAGAAAAATAATAATTTTCTCTATACTGAAAATTAAAAAAATAAATAAATAATATGAAGAAAAGTGAAAATAAAAAGGATTCCGATGGCGCGGATCGAACCTGCGTCCACTAGTTTACAGGCCGACACTCGGACCACAAGGCAGCATACGACCTGTCGGAGACCGAATTTAAAGGCACTTGTTTACTTATTTATTTTTAATCTATAATGGTGCATATCCATGCATGAAAGCCATGTGTATAAGAGAAGGGATAAGTCTGCGCATGCCCAGAATCTCTAACCAAACTGAGACTTTTATTTGCGCAATTTCTTTATTTTGGAAGTTTTTTTAAATAATATATTTAAATCTTTGTAAATTTTGGTCAACATTTTACTACTTGAAAAGAAAAACAAGAATTTTCTCTGTACTGAAAATTAAAAAAATAAATAAATAATATGAAGAAAAGTAAAAATAAAAAGGAATCCGAGGGCGCGGATCGAACCTGCTTCAACTAGCTTACAGGCCGACACTCGGACCACAAGGCAGCCTACGACCTGTCGGAGACCGAATTTAAAGCCACATGCTTATTTATTTATTTTTATTCTATAATGGTGCATATAAAGGCATGAAAGCCATGTGTATAAGAGAAGGGATAAGTCTGCGCATGCCCAGAATCTCTAACCAAACTGAGTCTTTTATTTGCACAATTTCTTTATTTTGGAAGTTTTTTTAAATAATATATTTAAATCTTTGTAAATTCTGGTCAAACTTTTACTACTTGAAAAAAAAAATAATAATTTTCTCTATACTGAAAATTAAAAAAATTAATAAATAATATGAAGAAAAGTGAAAATAAAAAGGATTCCGATGGCGCGGATCGAACCTGCTTGAACTAGTTTACAGGCCGACACTCGGACCACAAGGCAGCATACGACCTGTCGGAGACCGAATTTAAAGCCACATGTTTATTTATTTATTTTTATTCTATAATGGTGCATATCCATGCATGAAAGCCATGTGTATAAGAGAAGGGATAAGTCTGCGCATGCCCAGAATCTCTAACCAAACTGAGACTTTTATTTGCACAATTTCTTTATTTTGGAAGTTTTTTTAAATAATATATTTAAATTTTTGTAAATTCTGGTCAAAATTTTACTACTTGAAAAGAAAAATAATAATTTTCTCTATACTGAAAATTAAAAAAATAAATAAATAATATGAAGAAAAGTGAAAATAAAAAGGATTCCGATGGCGCGGATCGAACCTGCGTCCACTAGTTTACAGGCCGACACTCGGACCACAAGGCAGCATACGACCTGTCGGAGACCGAATTTAAAGGCACTTGTTTACTTATTTATTTTTAATCTATAATGGTGCATATCCATGCATGAAAGCCATGTGTATAAGAGAAGGGATAAGTCTGCGCATGCCCAGAATCTCTAACCAAACTGAGACTTTTATTTGCACAATTTCTTTATTTTGGAAGTTTTTTTAAAAAAATATATTTAAATCTTTGTAAATTCTGGTCAAAATTTTACTACTTGAAAAGAAAAATAATAATTTTCTCTATACTGAAAATTAAAAAAATAAATAAATAATATGAAGAAAAGTAAAAATAAAAAGGAATCCGAGGGCGCGGATCGAACCTGCTTCAACTAGCTTACAGGCCGACACTCGGACCACAAGGCAGCCTACGACCTGTCGGAGACCGAATTTAAAGCCACATGCTTATTTATTTATTTTTATTCTATAATGGTGCATATAAAGGCATGAAAGCCATGTGTATAAGAGAAGGGATAAGTCTGCGCATGCCCAGAATCTCTAACCAAACTGAGTCTTTTCTTTGCACAATTTCTTTATTTTGGAAGTTTTTTTAAATAATATATTTAAATCTTTGTAAATTCTGGTCAAAATTTTACTACTTGAAAAAAAAAATAATAATTTTCTCTATACTGAAAATTAAAAAAATTAATAAATAATATGAAGAAAAGTGAAAATAAAACGGATTCCGATGGCGCCGATCGAAAGGGCTTCAACTAGTTTGCAGGCCGACACTCGGACCACAAGGCAGCATACGACCTGTAGGAGACCGAATTTAAAGGCACATGTTTATTTATTTATTTTTATTCTATAATGGTGCATATCCATGTATGAAAGCCATGTGTATAAGAGAAGGGATAAGTCTGCGCATGCCCAGAATCTCTAACCAAAAGGAGACTTTTATTTGCACAATTTCTTAATTTTGGAAGTTTTTTTAAATAATATATTGAAATCTTTGTAAATTCTGGTCAAAATTTTACTACTTGAAAAGAAAAACAAGAATTTTCTCTATACTGAAAATTAAAAAAATAAATAAATAATATGAAGAAAAGTAAAAATAAAAAGGAATCCGAGGGCGCGGATCGAACCCTCTTCAACTAGTTTGCAGGCCGACACTCGGACCACAAGGCAGCATACGACCTGTCGGAGACCGAATTTAAAGCCACATGCTTATTTATTTATTTTTATTCTATAATGGTGCATATCCATGCATGAAAGCCATGTGTATAAGAGAAGGGATAAGTCTGCGCATGCTCAGAATCTCGAACCAAACTGAGACTTTTATTTGCACAATTTCTTAATTTTGGAAGTTTTTTTAAATAATGTATTTAAATTTTTGTAAATTCTGGTCAAAATTTTACTACTTGAAAAGAAAAATAATAATTTTCTCTATACTGAAAATTAAAAAAATAAATAAATAATATGAAGAAAAGTGAAAATAAAAAGGATTCCGATGGCGCGGATCGAACCTGCGTCCACTAGTTTACAGGCCGACACTCGGACCACAAGGCAGCATACGACCTGTCGGAGACCGAATTTAAAGGCACTTGTTTACTTATTTATTTTTAATCTATAATGGTGCATATCCATGCATGAAAGCCATGTGTATAAGAGAAGGGATAAGTCTGCGCATGCCCAGAATCTCTAACCAAACTGAGACTTTTATTTGCGCAATTTCTTTATTTTGGAAGTTTTTTTAAATAATATATTTAAATCTTTGTAAATTTTGGTCAACATTTTACTACTTGAAAAGAAAAACAAGAATTTTCTCTGTACTGAAAATTAAAAAAATAAATAAATAATATGAAGAAAAGTAAAAATAAAAAGGAATCCGAGGGCGCGGATCGAACCTGCTTCAACTAGCTTACAGGCCGACACTCGGACCACAAGGCAGCCTACGACCTGTCGGAGACCGAATTTAAAGCCACATGCTTATTTATTTATTTTTATTCTATAATGGTGCATATAAAGGCATGAAAGCCATGTGTATAAGAGAAGGGATAAGTCTGCGCATGCCCAGAATCTCTAACCAAACTGAGTCTTTTATTTGCACAATTTCTTTATTTTGGAAGTTTTTTTAAATAATATATTTAAATCTTTGTAAATTCTGGTCAAACTTTTACTACTTGAAAAAAAAAATAATAATTTTCTCTATACTGAAAATTAAAAAAATTAATAAATAATATGAAGAAAAGTGAAAATAAAAAGGATTCCGATGGCGCGGATCGAACCTGCTTGAACTAGTTTACAGGCGGACACTCGGACCACAAGGCAGCATACGACCTGTCGGAGACCGAATTTAAAGCCACATGTTTATTTATTTATTTTTATTCTATAATGGTGCATATCCATGCATGAAAGCCATGTGTATAAGAGAAGGGATAAGTCTGCGCATGCCCAGAATCTCTAACCAAACTGAGACTTTTATTTGCACAATTTCTTTATTTTGGAAGTTTTTTTAAATAATATATTTAAATTTTTGTAAATTCTGGTCAAAATTTTACTACTTGAAAAGAAAAATAATAATTTTCTCTATACTGAAAATTAAAAAAATAAATAAATAATATGAAGAAAAGTGAAAATAAAAAGGATTCCGATGGCGCGGATCGAACCTGCGTCCACTAGTTTACAGGCCGACACTCGGACCACAAGGCAGCATACGACCTGTCGGAGACCGAATTTAAAGGCACTTGTTTACTTATTTATTTTTAATCTATAATGGTGCATATCCATGCATGAAAGCCATGTGTATAAGAGAAGGGATAAGTCTGCGCATGCCCAGAATCTCTAACCAAACTGAGACTTTTATTTGCACAATTTCTTTATTTTGGAAGTTTTTTTAAAAAAATATATTTAAATCTTTGTAAATTCTGGTCAAAATTTTACTACTTGAAAAGAAAAATAATAATTTTCTCTATACTGAAAATTAAAAAAATAAATAAATAATATGAAGAAAAGTAAAAATAAAAAGGAATCCGAGGGCGCGGATCGAACCTGCTTCAACTAGCTTACAGGCCGACACTCGGACCACAAGGCAGCCTACGACCTGTCGGAGACCGAATTTAAAGCCACATGCTTATTTATTTATTTTTATTCTATAATGGTGCATATAAAGGCATGAAAGCCATGTGTATAAGAGAAGGGATAAGTCTGCGCATGCCCAGAATCTCTAACCAAACTGAGTCTTTTCTTTGCACAATTTCTTTATTTTGGAAGTTTTTTTAAATAATATATTTAAATCTTTGTAAATTCTGGTCAAAATTTTACTACTTGAAAAAAAAAATAATAATTTTCTCTATACTGAAAATTAAAAAAATTAATAAATAATATGAAGAAAAGTGAAAATAAAAAGGATTCCGATGGCGCTGATCGAACCTGCTTGAACTAGTTTACAGGCCGACACTCGGACCACAAGGCAGCATACGACCTGTCGGAGACCGAATTTAAAGCCACATGTTTATTTATTTATTTTTATTCTATAATGGTGCATATCCATGCATGAAAGCCATGTGTATAAGAGAAGGGATAAGTCTGCGCATGCCCAGAATCTCTAACCAAACTGAGACTTTTATTTGCACAATTTCTTTATTTTGGAAGTTTTTTTAAATAATATATTTAAATTTTTGTAAATTCTGGTCAAAATTTTACTACTTGAAAAGAAAAATAATAATTTTCTCTATACTGAAAATTAAAAAAATAAATAAATAATATGAAGAAAAGTGAAAATAAAAAGGATTCCGATGGCGCGGATCGAACCTGCGTCCACTAGTTTACAGGCCGACACTCGGACCACAAGGCAGCATACGACCTGTCGGAGACCGAATTTAAAGGCACTTGTTTACTTATTTATTTTTAATCTATAATGGTGCATATCCATGCATGAAAGCCATGTGTATAAGAGAAGGGATAAGTCTGCGCATGCCCAGAATCTCGAACCAAACTGAGACTTTTATTTGCACAATTTCTTTATTTTGGAAGTTTTTTTAAATAATATATTTAAATCTTTGTAAATTTTGGTCAACATTTTACTACTTGAAAAGAAAAACAAGAATTTTCTCTGTACTGAAAATTAAAAAAATAAATAAATAATATGAAGAAAAGTAAAAATAAAAAGGAATCCGAGGGCGCGGATCGAACCTGCTTCAACTAGCTTACAGGCCGACACTCGGACCACAAGGCAGCCTACGACCTGTCGGAGACCGAATTTAAAGCCACATGCTTATTTATTTATTTTTATTCTATAATGGTGCATATAAAGGCATGAAAGCCATGTGTATAAGAGAAGGGATAAGTCTGCGCATGCCCAGAATCTCTAACCAAACTGAGTCTTTTATTTGCACAATTTCTTTATTTTGGAAGTTTTTTTAAATAATATATTTAAATCTTTGTAAATTCTGGTCAAAATTTTACTACTTGAAAAAAAAAAATAATAATTTTCTCTATACTGAAAATCAAAAAAATTAATAAATAATATGAAGAAAAGTGAAAATAAAAAGGATTCCGATGGCGCGGATCGAACCTGCTTGAACTAGTTTAGAGGCCGACACTCGGACCACAAGGCAGCATACGACCTGTCGGAGACCGAATTTAAAGCCACATGTTTATTTATTTATTTTTATTCTATAATGGTGCATATCCATGCATGAACGCCATGTGTATAAGAGAAGGGATAAGTCTGCGCATGCCCAGAATCTCTAACCAAACTGAGACTTTTATTTGCACAATTTCTTTATTTTGGAAGTTTTTTTAAATAATATATTTAAATTTTTGTAAATTCTGGTCAAAATTTTACTACTTGAAAAGAAAAATAATAATTTTCTCTATACTGAAAATTAAAAAAATAAATAAATAATATGAAGAAAAGTGAAAATAAAAAGGATTCCGATGGCGCGGATCGAACCTGCGTCCACTAGTTTACAGGCCGACACTCGGACCACAAGGCAGCATACGACCTGTCGGAGACCGAATTTAAAGGCACTTGTTTACTTATTTATTTTTAATCTATAATGGTGCATATCCATGCATGAAAGCCATGTGTATAAGAGAAGGGATAAGTCTGCGCATGCCCAGAATCTCTAACCAAACTGAGACTTTTATTTGCACAATTTCTTTATTTTGGAAGTTTTTTTAAAAAAATATATTTAAATCTTTGTAAATTCTGGTCAAAATTTTACTACTTGAAAAGAAAAATAATAATTTTCTCTATACTGAAAATTAAAAAAATATATAAATAATATGAAGAAAAGTCAAAATAAAAAGGATTCCGATGGCGCGGATCGAACCTGCTTCAACTAGTTTACAGGCCAACACTCGGACCACAAGGCAGCATACGACCTGCCGGAGACCGAATTTAAAGCCACATGTTTATTTATTTATTTTTATTCTATAATGGTGCATATCCATGCATGAAAGCCATGTGTATAAGAGAAGGGATAAGTCTGCGCATGCCCAGAATCTCGAACCAAACTGAGACTTTTATTTGCACAATTTCTTTATTTTGGAAGTTTTTTAACATAATATATTTAAATTTTTGTAAATTCTGGTCAAAATTTTACTACTTGAAAAGAAAAATAATAATTTTCTCTATACTGAAAATTAAAAAAATAAATAAATAATATGAAGAAAAGTGAAAATAAAAAGGAATCCGATGGCGCGGATCGAACCTGCGTCCACTAGTTTGCAGGCCGACACTGGGACCACAAGGCAGCATACGACCTGTCGGAGACAGAATTTAACGCCACATGTTTATTTATTTATTTTTATTCTATAATGGTGCATATCCTTGCATGAAAGCCATGTGTATAAGAGAAGGGATAAGTCTGCGCATGCCCAGAATCTCGAACCAAACTGAGACTTTTATTTGCACAATTTCTTTATTTTGGAAGTTTTTTTAAATAATATATTTAAATCTTTGTAAATTTTGGTCAACATTTTACTACTTGAAAAGAAAAACAAGAATTTTCTCTGTACTGAAAATTAAAAAAATAAATAAATAATATGAAGAAAAGTAAAAATAAAAAGGAATCCGATGGCGCGGATCGAACCTGCTTCAACTAGTTTACAGGCCGACACTCGGACCACAAGGCAGCCTACGACCTGTCGGAGACCGAATTTAAAGCCACGTGTTTATTTATTTATTTTTATTCTATAATGGTGCATATAAAGGCATGAAAGCCATGTGTATAAGAGAAGGGATAAGTCTGCGCATGCCCAGAATCTCTAACCAAACCGAGACTTTTATTTGCACAATTTCTTTATTTTGGAAGTTTTTTTAAATAATATATTGAAATCTTTGTAAATTCTGGTCAACATTTTACTACTTGAAAAGAAAAACAATAATTTTCTCTGTACTGAAAATTTAAAAAAATAAATAAATAATATGAAGAAAAGTGAAAATAAAACGGATTCCGATGGCGCCGATCGAAAGGGCTTCAACTAGTTTGCAGGCCGACACTCGGACCACAAGGCAGCATACGACCTGTAGGAGACCGAATTTAAAGGCACATGTTTATTTATTTATTTTTATTCTATAATGGTGCATATCCATGTATGAAAGCCATGTGTATAAGAGAAGGGATAAGTCTGCGCATGCCCAGAATCTCTAACCAAAAGGAGACTTTTATTTGCACAATTTCTTAATTTTGGAAGTTTTTTTAAATAATATATTGAAATCTTTGTAAATTCTGGTCAAAATTTTACTACTTGAAAAGAAAAACAAGAATTTTCTCTATACTGAAAATTAAAAAAATAAATAAATAATATGAAGAAAAGTAAAAATAAAAAGGAATCCGAGGGCGCGGATCGAACCTGCTTCAACTAGTTTGCAGGCCGACACTCGGACCACAAGGCAGCATACGACCTGTCGGAGACCGAATTTAAAGCCACATGCTTATTTATTTATTTTTATTCTATAATGGTGCATATCCATGCATGAAAGCCATGTGTATAAGAGAAGGGATAAGTCTGCGCATGCTCAGAATCTCGAACCAAACTGAGACTTTTATTTGCACAATTTCTTAATTTTGGAAGTTTTTTTAAATAATATATTTAAATTTTTGTAAATTCTGGTCAAAATTTTACTACTTGAAAAGAAAAATAATAATTTTCTCTATACTGAAAATTAAAAAAATAAATAAATAATATGAAGAAAAGTGAAAATAAAAAGGATTCCGATGGCGCGGATCGAACCTGCGTCCACTAGTTTACAGGCCGACACTCGGACCACAAGGCAGCATACGACCTGTCGGAGACCGAATTTAAAGGCACTTGTTTACTTATTTATTTTTATTCTATAATGGTGCATATCCATGCATGAAAGCCATGTGTATAAGAGAAGGGATAAGTCTGCGCATGCCCAGAATCTCTAACCAAACCGAGACTTTTATTTGCACAATTTCTTTATTTTGGAAGTTTTTTTAAATAATATATTTAAATCTTTGTAAATTTTGGTCAACATTTTACTACTTGAAAAGAAAAACAAGAATTTTCTCTGTACTGAAAATTAAAAAAATAAATAAATAATATGAAGAAAAGTAAAAATAAAAAGGAATCCGAGGGCGCGGATCGAACCTGCTTCAACTAGCTTACAGGCCGACACTCGGACCACAAGGCAGCCTACGACCTGTCGGAGACCGAATTTAAAGCCACATGCTTATTTATTTATTTTTATTCTATAATGGTGCATATAAAGGCATGAAAGCCATGTGTATAAGAGAAGGGATAAGTCTGCGCATGCCCAGAATCTCTAACCAAACCGAGTCTTTTATTTGCACAATTTCTTTATTTTGGAAGTTTTTTTAAATAATATATTTAAATCTTTGTAAATTCTGGTCAACATTTTACTACTTGAAAAAAAAAATAATAATTTTCTCTATACTGAAAATTAAAAAAATTAATAAATAATATGAAGAAAAGTGAAAATAAAAAGGATTCCGATGGCGCGGATCGAACCTGCTTGAACTAGTTTACAGGCCGACACTCGGACCACAAGGCAGCATACGACCTGTCGGAGACCGAATTTAAAGCCACATGTTTATTTATTTATTTTTATTCTATAATGGTGCATATCCATGCATGAAAGCCATGTGTATAAGAGAAGGGATAAGTCTGCGCATGCCCAGAATCTCTAACCAAACTGAGACTTTTATTTGCACAATTTCTTTATTTTGGAAGTTTTTTTAAATAATATATTTAAATTTTTGTAAATTCTGGTCAAAATTTTACTACTTGAAAAGAAAAATAATAATTTTCTCTATACTGAAAATTAAAAAAATAAATAAATAATATGAAGAAAAGTGAAAATAAAAAGGATTCCGAGGGCGCGGATCGAACCTGCGTCCACTAGTTTACAGGCCGACACTCGGACCACAAGGCAGCATACGACCTGTCGGAGACCGAATTTAAAGGCACTTGTTTACTTATTTATTTTTAATCTATAATGGTGCATATCCATGCATGAAAGCCATGTGTATAAGAGAAGGGATAAGTCTGCGCATGCCCAGAATCTCTAACCAAACTGAGACTTTTATTTGCACAATTTCTTTATTTTGGAAGTTTTTTAAAAAAAATATATTTAAATCTTTGTAAATTCTGGTCAAAATTTTACTACTTGAAAAGAAAAATAATAATTTTCTCTATACTGAAAATTAAAAAAATAAATAAATAATATGAAGAAAAGTGAAAATAAAAAGGATTCCGATGGCGCGGATCGAACCTGCGTCCACTAGTTTACAGGCCGACACTCGGACCACAAGGCAGCATACGACCTGTCGGAGACCGAATTTAAAGGCACTTGTTTACTTATTTATTTTTAATCTATAATGGTGCATATCCATGCATGAAAGCCATGTGTATAAGAGAAGGGATAAGTCTGCGCATGCCCAGAATCTCTAACCAAACTGAGACTTTTATTTGCACAATTTCTTTATTTTGGAAGTTTTTTTAAATAATATATTTAAATCTTTGTAAATTTTGGTCAACATTTTACTACTTGAAAAGAAAAACAAGAATTTTCTCTGTACTGAAAATTAAAAAAATAAATAAATAATATGAAGAAAAGTAAAAATAAAAAGGAATCCGAGGGCGCGGATCGAACCTGCTTCAACTAGCTTACAGGCCGACACTCGGACCACAAGGCAGCATACGACCTGTCGGAGACCGAATTTAAAGCCACATGTTTATTTATTTATTTTTATTCTATAATGGTGCATATCCATGCATGAAAGCCATGTGTATAAGAGAAGGGATAAGTCTGCGCATGCCCAGAATCTCTAACCAAACTGAGACTTTTATTTGCACAATTTCTTTATTTTGGAAGTTTTTTTAAATAATATATTTAAATTTTTGTAAATTCTGGTCAAAATTTTACTACTTGAAAAGAAAAATAATAATTTTCTCTATACTGAAAATTAAAAAAATAAATAAATAATATGAAGAAAAGTGAAAATAAAAAGGATTCCGATGGCGCGGATCGAACCTGCGTCCACTAGTTTACAGGCCGACACTCGGACCACAAGGCAGCATACGACCTGTCGGAGACCGAATTTAAAGGCACTTGTTTACTTATTTATTTTTAATCTATAATGGTGCATATCCATGCATGAAAGCCATGTGTATAAGAGAAGGGATAAGTCTGCGCATGCCCAGAATCTCTAACCAAACTGAGACTTTTATTTGCACAATTTCTTTATTTTGGAAGTTTTTTTAAAAAAATATATTTAAATCTTTGTAAATTCTGGTCCAAATTTTACTACTTGAAAAGAAAAATAATAATTTTCTCTATACTGAAAATTAAAAAAATAAATAAATAATATGAAGAAAAGTGAAAATAAAAAGGATTCCGATGGCGCGGATCGAACCTGCGTCCACTAGTTTACAGGCCGACACTCGGACCACAAGGCAGCATACGACCTGTCGGAGACCGAATTTAAAGGCACTTGTTTACTTATTTATTTTTAATCTATAATGGTGCATATCCATGCATGAAAGCCATGTGTATAAGAGAAGGGATAAGTCTGCGCATGCCCAGAATCTCTAACCAAACTGAGACTTTTATTTGCACAATTTCTTTATTTTGGAAGTTTTTTTAAATAATATATTTAAATCTTTGTAAATTTTGGTCAACATTTTACTACTTGAAAAGAAAAACAAGAATTTTCTCTGTACTGAAAATTAAAAAAATAAATAAATAATATGAAGAAAAGTAAAAATAAAAAGGAATCCGAGGGCGCGGATCGAACCTGCTTCAACTAGCTTACAGGCCGACACTCGGACCACAAGGCAGCCTACGACCTGTCGGAGACCGAATTTAAAGCCACATGCTTATTTATTTATTTTTATTCTATAATGGTGCATATAAAGGCATGAAAGCCATGTGTATAAGAGAAGGGATAAGTCTGCGCATGCCCAGAATCTCTAACCAAACTGAGTCTTTTATTTGCACAATTTCTTTATTTTGGAAGTTTTTTTAAATAATATATTTAAATCTTTGTAAATTCTGGTCAAAATTTTACTACTTGAAAAAAAAAATAATAATTTTCTCTATACTGAAAATTAAAAAAATTAATAAATAATATGAAGAAAAGTGAAAATAAAAAGGATTCCGATGGCGCGGATCGAACCTGCTTGAACTAGTTTACAGGCCGACACTCGGACCACAAGGCAGCATACGACCTGTCGGAGACCGAATTTAAAGCCACATGTTTATTTATTTATTTTTATTCTATAATGGTGCATATCCATGCATGAAAGCCATGTGTATAAGAGAAGGGATAAGTCTGCGCATGCCCAGAATCTCTAACCAAACTGAGACTTTTATTTGCACAATTTCTTTATTTTGGAAGTTTTTTTAAATAATATATTTAAATTTTTGTAAATTCTGGTCAAAATTTTACTACTTGAAAAGAAAAATAATAATTTTCTCTATACTGAAAATTAAAAAAATAAATAAATAATATGAAGAAAAGTGAAAATAAAAAGGATTCCGATGGCGCGGATCGAACCTGCGTCCACTAGTTTACAGGCCGACACTCGGACCACAAGGCAGCATACGACCTGTCGGAGACCGAATTTAAAGGCACTTGTTTACTTATTTATTTTTAATCTATAATGGTGCATATCCATGCATGAAAGCCATGTGTATAAGAGAAGGGATAAGTCTGCGCATGCCCAGAATCTCTAACCAAACTGAGACTTTTATTTGCACAATTTCTTTATTTTGGAAGTTTTTTTAAAAAAATATATTTAAATCTTTGTAAATTCTGGTCAAAATTTTACTACTTGAAAAGAAAAATAATAATTTTCTCTATACTGAAAATTAAAAAAATAAATAAATAATATGAAGAAAAGTGAAAATAAAAAGGATTCCGATGGCGCGGATCGAACCTGCGTCCACTAGTTTACAGGCCGACACTCGGACCACAAGGCAGCATACGACCTGTCGGAGACCGAATTTAAAGGCACTTGTTTACTTATTTATTTTTAATCTATAATGGTGCATATCCATGCATGAAAGCCATGTGTATAAGAGAAGGGATAAGTCTGCGCATGCCCAGAATCTCTAACCAAACTGAGACTTTTATTTGCACAATTTCTTTATTTTGGAAGTTTTTTTAAATAATATATTTAAATCTTTGTAAATTTTGGTCAACATTTTACTACTTGAAAAGAAAAACAAGAATTTTCTCTGTACTGAAAATTAAAAAAATAAATAAATAATATGAAGAAAAGTAAAAATAAAAAGGAATCCGAGGGCGCGGATCGAACCTGCTTCAACTAGCTTACAGGCCGACACTCGGACCACAAGGCAGCCTACGACCTGTCGGAGACCGAATTTAAAGCCACATGTTTATTTATTTATTTTTATTCTATAATGGTGCATATCCATGCATGAAAGCCATGTGTATAAGAGAAGGGATAAGTCTGCGCATGCCCAGAATCTCTAACCAAACTGAGACTTTTATTTGCACAATTTCTTTATTTTGGAAGTTTTTTTAAATAATATATTTAAATTTTTGTAAATTCTGGTCAAAATTTTACTACTTGAAAAGAAAAATAATAATTTTCTCTATACTGAAAATTAAAAAAATAAATAAATAATATGAAGAAAAGTGAAAATAAAAAGGATTCCGATGGCGCGGATCGAACCTGCGTCCACTAGTTTACAGGCCGACACTCGGACCACAAGGCAGCATACGACCTGTCGGAGACCGAATTTAAAGGCACTTGTTTACTTATTTATTTTTAATCTATAATGGTGCATATCCATGCATGAAAGCCATGTGTATAAGAGAAGGGATAAGTCTGCGCATGCCCAGAATCTCTAACCAAACTGAGACTTTTATTTGCACAATTTCTTTATTTTGGAAGTTTTTTTAAAAAAATATATTTAAATCTTTGTAAATTCTGGTCAAAATTTTACTACTTGAAAAGAAAAATAATAATTTTCTCTATACTGAAAATTAAAAAAATAAATAAATAATATGAAGAAAAGTAAAAATAAAAAGGAATCCGAGGGCGCGGATCGAACCTGCGTCCACTAGTTTACAGGCCGACACTCGGACCACAAGGCAGCATACGACCTGTCGGAAACCGAATTTAAAGGCACATGTTTATTTATTTATTTTTATTCTATAATGGTGCATATCCATGCATGAAAGCCATGTGTATAAGAGAAGGGATAAGTCTGCGCATGCCCAGAATCTCTAACCAAACTGAGACTTTTATTTGCACAATTTCTTTATTTTGGAAGTTTTTTTAAATAATATATTGAAATCTTTGTAAATTCTGGTCAACATTTTACTACTTGAAAAGAAAAACAATAATTTTCTCTGTACTGAAAATTAAAAAAAATAAATAAATAATATGAAGAAAAGTGAAAATAAAACGGATTCCGATGGCGCCGATCGAAAGGGCTTCAACTAGTTTGCAGGCCGACACTCGGACCACAAGGCAGCATACGACCTGTAGGAGACCGAATTTAAAGGCACATGTTTATTTATTTATTTTTATTCTATAATGGTGCATATCCATGTATGAAAGCCATGTGTATAAGAGAAGGGATAAGTCTGCGCATGCCCAGAATCTCTAACCAAAAGGAGACTTTTATTTGCACAATTTCTTAATTTTGGAAGTTTTTTTAAATAATATATTGAAATCTTTGTAAATTCTGGTCAAAATTTTACTACTTGAAAAGAAAAACAAGAATTTTCTCTATACTGAAAATTAAAAAAATAAATAAATAATATGAAGAAAAGTAAAAATAAAAAGGAATCCGAGGGCGCGGATCGAACCTGCTTCAACTAGTTTGCAGGCCGACACTCGGACCACAAGGCAGCATACGACCTGTCGGAGACCGAATTTAAAGCCACATGCTTATTTATTTATTTTTATTCTATAATGGTGCATATCCATGCATGAAAGCCATGTGTATAAGAGAAGGGATAAGTCTGCGCATGCTCAGAATCTCGAACCAAACTGAGACTTTTATTTGCACAATTTCTTAATTTTGGAAGTTTTTTTAAATAATATATTTAAATTTTTGTAAATTCTGGTCAAAATTTTACTACTTGAAAAGAAAAATAATAATTTTCTCTATACTGAAAATTAAAAAAATAAATAAATAATATGAAGAAAAGTGAAAATAAAAGGGATTCCGATGGCGCGGATCGAACCTGCGTCCACTAGTTTACAGGCCGACACTCGGACCACAAGGCAGCATACGACCTGTCGGAGACCGAATTTAAAGGCACTTGTTTACTTATTTATTTTTAATCTATAATGGTGCATATCCATGCATGAAAGCCATGTGTATAAGAGAAGGGATAAGTCTGCGCATGCCCAGAATCTCTAACCAAACTGAGACTTTTATTTGCACAATTTCTTTATTTTGGAAGTTTTTTAAAAAAAATATATTTAAATCTTTGTAAATTCTGGTCAAAATTTTACTACTTGAAAAGAAAAACAAGAATTTTCTCTGTACTGAAAATTAAAAAAATAAATAAATAATATGAAGAAAAGTAAAAATAAAAAGGAATCCGAGGGCGCGGATCGAACCTGCTTCAACTAGCTTACAGGCCGACACTCGGACCACAAGGCAGCCTACGACCTGTCGGAGACCGAATTTAAAGCCACATGCTTATTTATTTATTTTTATTCTATAATGGTGCATATAAAGGCATGAAAGCCATGTGTATAAGAGAAGGGATAAGTCTGCGCATGCCCAGAATCTCTAACCAAACTGAGTCTTTTATTTGCACAATTTCTTTATTTTGGAAGTTTTTTTAAATAATATATTTAAATCTTTGTAAATTCTGGTCAAAATTTTACTACTTGAAAAAAAAAATAATAATTTTCTCTATACTGAAAATTAAAAAAATTAATAAATAATATGAAGAAAAGTGAAAATAAAAAGGATTCCGATGGCGCGGATCGAACCTGCTTGAACTAGTTTACAGGCCGACACTCGGACCACAAGGCAGCATACGACCTGTCGGAGACCGAATTTAAAGCCACATGTTTATTTATTTATTTTTATTCTATAATGGTGCATATCCATGCATGAAAGCCATGTGTATAAGAGAAGGGATAAGTCTGCGCATGCCCAGAATCTCTAACCAAACTGAGACTTTTATTTGCACAATTTCTTTATTTTGGAAGTTTTTTTAAATAATATATTTAAATTTTTGTAAATTCTGGTCAAAATTTTACTACTTGAAAAGAAAAATAATAATTTTCTCTATACTGAAAATTAAAAAAATAAATAAATAATATGAAGAAAAGTGAAAATAAAAAGGATTCCGATGGCGCGGATCGAACCTGCGTCCACTAGTTTACAGGCCGACACTCGGACCACAAGGCAGCATACGACCTGTCGGAGACCGAATTTAAAGGCACTTGTTTACTTATTTATTTTTAATCTATAATGGTGCATATCCATGCATGAAAGCCATGTGTATAAGAGAAGGGATAAGTCTGCGCATGCCCAGAATCTCTAACCAAACTGAGACTTTTATTTGCACAATTTCTTTATTTTGGAAGTTTTTTTAAAAAAATATATTTAAATCTTTGTAAATTCTGGTCAAAATTTTACTACTTGAAAAGAAAAATAATAATTTTCTCTATACTGAAAATTAAAAAAATAAATAAATAATATGAAGAAAAGTGAAAATAAAAAGGATTCCGATGGCGCGGATCGAACCTGCGTCCACTAGTTTACAGGCCGACACTCGGACCACAAGGCAGCATACGACCTGTCGGAGACCGAATTTAAAGGCACTTGTTTACTTATTTATTTTTAATCTATAATGGTGCATATCCATGCATGAAAGCCATGTGTATAAGAGAAGGGATAAGTCTGCGCATGCCCAGAATCTCTAACCAAACTGAGACTTTTATTTGCACAATTTCTTTATTTTGGAAGTTTTTTTAAATAATATATTTAAATCTTTGTAAATTTTGGTCAACATTTTACTACTTGAAAAGAAAAACAAGAATTTTCTCTGTACTGAAAATTAAAAAAATAAATAAATAATATGAAGAAAAGTAAAAATAAAAAGGAATCCGAGGGCGCGGATCGAACCTGCTTCAACTAGCTTACAGGCCGACACTCGGACCACAAGGCAGCCTACGACCTGTCGGAGACCGAATTTAAAGCCACATGTTTATTTATTTATTTTTATTCTATAATGGTGCATATCCATGCATGAAAGCCATGTGTATAAGAGAAGGGATAAGTCTGCGCATGCCCAGAATCTCTAACCAAACTGAGACTTTTATTTGCACAATTTCTTTATTTTGGAAGTTTTTTTAAATAATATATTTAAATTTTTGTAAATTCTGGTCAAAATTTTACTACTTGAAAAGAAAAATAATAATTTTCTCTATACTGAAAATTAAAAAAATAAATAAATAATATGAAGAAAAGTGAAAATAAAAAGGATTCCGATGGCGCGGATCGAACCTGCGTCCACTAGTTTACAGGCCGACACTCGGACCACAAGGCAGCATACGACCTGTCGGAGACCGAATTTAAAGGCACTTGTTTACTTATTTATTTTTAATCTATAATGGTGCATATCCATGCATGAAAGCCATGTGTATAAGAGAAGGGATAAGTCTGCGCATGCCCAGAATCTCTAACCAAACTGAGACTTTTATTTGCACAATTTCTTTATTTTGGAAGTTTTTTTAAAAAAATATATTTAAATCTTTGTAAATTCTGGTCAAAATTTTACTACTTGAAAAGAAAAATAATAATTTTCTCTATACTGAAAATTAAAAAAATAAATAAATAATATGAAGAAAAGTAAAAATAAAAAGGAATCCGAGGGCGCGGATCGAACCTGCGTCCACTAGTTTACAGGCCGACACTCGGACCACAAGGCAGCATACGACCTGTCGGAAACCGAATTTAAAGGCACATGTTTATTTATTTATTTTTATTCTATAATGGTGCATATCCATGCATGAAAGCCATGTGTATAAGAGAAGGGATAAGTCTGCGCATGCCCAGAATCTCTAACCAAACTGAGACTTTTATTTGCACAATTTCTTTATTTTGGAAGTTTTTTTAAATAATATATTGAAATCTTTGTAAATTCTGGTCAACATTTTACTACTTGAAAAGAAAAACAATAATTTTCTCTGTACTGAAAATTAAAAAAAATAAATAAATAATATGAAGAAAAGTGAAAATAAAACGGATTCCGATGGCGCCGATCGAAAGGGCTTCAACTAGTTTGCAGGCCGACACTCGGACCACAAGGCAGCATACGACCTGTAGGAGACCGAATTTAAAGGCACATGTTTATTTATTTATTTTTATTCTATAATGGTGCATATCCATGTATGAAAGCCATGTGTATAAGAGAAGGGATAAGTCTGCGCATGCCCAGAATCTCTAACCAAAAGGAGACTTTTATTTGCACAATTTCTTAATTTTGGAAGTTTTTTTAAATAATATATTGAAATCTTTGTAAATTCTGGTCAAAATTTTACTACTTGAAAAGAAAAACAAGAATTTTCTCTATACTGAAAATTAAAAAAATAAATAAATAATATGAAGAAAAGTAAAAATAAAAAGGAATCCGAGGGCGCGGATCGAACCTGCTTCAACTAGTTTGCAGGCCGACACTCGGACCACAAGGCAGCATACGACCTGTCGGAGACCGAATTTAAAGCCACATGCTTATTTATTTATTTTTATTCTATAATGGTGCATATCCATGCATGAAAGCCATGTGTATAAGAGAAGGGATAAGTCTGCGCATGCTCAGAATCTCGAACCAAACTGAGACTTTTATTTGCACAATTTCTTAATTTTGGAAGTTTTTTTAAATAATATATTTAAATTTTTGTAAATTCTGGTCAAAATTTTACTACTTGAAAAGAAAAATAATAATTTTCTCTATACTGAAAATTAAAAAAATAAATAAATAATATGAAGAAAAGTGAAAATAAAAGGGATTCCGATGGCGCGGATCGAACCTGCGTCCACTAGTTTACAGGCCGACACTCGGACCACAAGGCAGCATACGACCTGTCGGAGACCGAATTTAAAGGCACTTGTTTACTTATTTATTTTTAATCTATAATGGTGCATATCCATGCATGAAAGCCATGTGTATAAGAGAAGGGATAAGTCTGCGCATGCCCAGAATCTCTAACCAAACTGAGACTTTTATTTGCACAATTTCTTTATTTTGGAAGTTTTTTAAAAAAAATATATTTAAATCTTTGTAAATTCTGGTCAAAATTTTACTACTTGAAAAGAAAAATAATAATTTTCTCTATACTGAAAATTAAAAAAATAAATAAATAATATGAAGAAAAGTGAAAATAAAAAGGATTCCGATGGCGCGGATCGAACCTGCGTCCACTAGTTTACAGGCCGACACTCGGACCACAAGGCAGCATACGACCTGTCGGAGACCGAATTTAAAGGCACTTGTTTACTTATTTATTTTTAATCTATAATGGTGCATATCCATGCATGAAAGCCATGTGTATAAGAGAAGGGATAAGTCTGCGCATGCCCAGAATCTCTAACCAAACTGAGACTTTTATTTGCACAATTTCTTTATTTTGGAAGTTTTTTTAAATAATATATTTAAATCTTTGTAAATTTTGGTCAACATTTTACTACTTGAAAAGAAAAACAAGAATTTTCTCTGTACTGAAAATTAAAAAAATAAATAAATAATATGAAGAAAAGTAAAAATAAAAAGGAATCCGAGGGCGCGGATCGAACCTGCTTCAACTAGCTTACAGGCCGACACTCGGACCACAAGGCAGCATACGACCTGTCGGAGACCGAATTTAAAGCCACATGTTTATTTATTTATTTTTATTCTATAATGGTGCATATCCATGCATGAAAGCCATGTGTATAAGAGAAGGGATAAGTCTGCGCATGCCCAGAATCTCTAACCAAACTGAGACTTTTATTTGCACAATTTCTTTATTTTGGAAGTTTTTTTAAATAATATATTTAAATTTTTGTAAATTCTGGTCAAAATTTTACTACTTGAAAAGAAAAATAATAATTTTCTCTATACTGAAAATTAAAAAAATAAATAAATAATATGAAGAAAAGTGAAAATAAAAAGGATTCCGATGGCGCGGATCGAACCTGCGTCCACTAGTTTACAGGCCGACACTCGGACCACAAGGCAGCATACGACCTGTCGGAGACCGAATTTAAAGGCACTTGTTTACTTATTTATTTTTAATCTATAATGGTGCATATCCATGCATGAAAGCCATGTGTATAAGAGAAGGGATAAGTCTGCGCATGCCCAGAATCTCTAACCAAACTGAGACTTTTATTTGCACAATTTCTTTATTTTGGAAGTTTTTTTAAAAAAATATATTTAAATCTTTGTAAATTCTGGTCAAAATTTTACTACTTGAAAAGAAAAATAATAATTTTCTCTATACTGAAAATTAAAAAAATAAATAAATAATATGAAGAAAAGTGAAAATAAAAAGGATTCCGATGGCGCGGATCGAACCTGCGTCCACTAGTTTACAGGCCGACACTCGGACCACAAGGCAGCATACGACCTGTCGGAGACCGAATTTAAAGGCACTTGTTTACTTATTTATTTTTAATCTATAATGGTGCATATCCATGCATGAAAGCCATGTGTATAAGAGAAGGGATAAGTCTGCGCATGCCCAGAATCTCTAACCAAACTGAGACTTTTATTTGCACAATTTCTTTATTTTGGAAGTTTTTTTAAATAATATATTTAAATCTTTGTAAATTTTGGTCAACATTTTACTACTTGAAAAGAAAAACAAGAATTTTCTCTGTACTGAAAATTAAAAAAATAAATAAATAATATGAAGAAAAGTAAAAATAAAAAGGAATCCGAGGGCGCGGATCGAACCTGCGTCCACTAGTTTACAGGCCGACACTCGGACCACAAGGCAGCATACGACCTGTCGGAGACCGAATTTAAAGGCACTTGTTTACTTATTTATTTTTAATCTATAATGGTGCATATCCATGCATGAAAGCCATGTGTATAAGAGAAGGGATAAGTCTGCGCATGCCCAGAATCTCTAACCAAACTGAGACTTTTATTTGCACAATTTCTTTATTTTGGAAGTTTTTTTAAATAATATATTTAAATCTTTGTAAATTTTGGTCAACATTTTACTACTTGAAAAGAAAAACAAGAATTTTCTCTGTACTGAAAATTAAAAAAATAAATAAATAATATGAAGAAAAGTAAAAATAAAAAGGAATCCAAAGGCGCGGATCGAACCTGCTTCAACTAGCTTACAGGCCGACACTCGGACCACAAGGCAGCCTACGACCTGTCGGAGACCGAATTTAAAGCCACATGTTTATTTATTTATTTTTATTCTATAATGGTGCATATCCATGCATGAAAGCCATGTGTATAAGAGAAGGGATAAGTCTGCGCATGCCCAGAATCTCTAACCAAACTGAGACTTTTATTTGCACAATTTCTTTATTTTGGAAGTTTTTTTAAATAATATATTTAAATTTTTGTAAATTCTGGTCAAAATTTTACTACTTGAAAAGAAAAATAATAATTTTCTCTATACTGAAAATTAAAAAAATAAATAAATAATATGAAGAAAAGTGAAAATAAAAAGGATTCCGATGGCGCGGATCGAACCTGCGTCCACTAGTTTACAGGCCGACACTCGGACCACAAGGCAGCATACGACCTGTCGGAGACCGAATTTAAAGGCACTTGTTTACTTATTTATTTTTAATCTATAATGGTGCATATCCATGCATGAAAGCCATGTGTATAAGAGAAGGGATAAGTCTGCGCATGCCCAGAATCTCTAACCAAACTGAGACTTTTATTTGCACAATTTCTTTATTTTGGAAGTTTTTTTAAAAAAATATATTTAAATCTTTGTAAATTCTGGTCAAAATTTTACTACTTGAAAAGAAAAATAATAATTTTCTCTATACTGAAAATTAAAAAAATAAATAAATAATATGAAGAAAAGTAAAAATAAAAAGGAATCCGAGGGCGCGGATCGAACCTGCTTCAACTAGCTTACAGGCCGACACTCGGACCACAAGGCAGCCTACGACCTGTCGGAGACCGAATTTAAAGCCACATGCTTATTTATTTATTTTTATTCTATAATGGTGCATATAAAGGCATGAAAGCCATGTGTATAAGAGAAGGGATAAGTCTGCGCATGCCCAGAATCTCTAACCAAACTGAGACTTTTATTTGCACAATTTCTTTATTTTGGAAGTTTTTTTAAATAATATATTTAAATTTTTGTAAATTCTGGTCAAAATTTTACTACTTGAAAAGAAAAATAATAATTTTCTCTATACTGAAAATTAAAAAAATAAATAAATAATATGAAGAAAAGTGAAAATAAAAAGGATTCCGATGGCGCGGATCGAACCTGCGTCCACTAGTTTACAGGCCGACACTCGGACCACAAGGCAGCATACGACCTGTCGGAAACCGAATTTAAAGGCACATGTTTATTTATTTATTTTTATTCTATAATGGTGCATATCCATGCATGAAAGCCATGTGTATAAGAGAAGGGATAAGTCTGCGCATGCCCAGAATCTCTAACCAAACTGAGACTTTTATTTGCACAATTTCTTTATTTTGGAAGTTTTTTTAAATAATATATTGAAATCTTTGTAAATTCTGGTCAACATTTTACTACTTGAAAAGAAAAACAATAATTTTCTCTGTACTGAAAATTAAAAAAAATAAATAAATAATATGAAGAAAAGTGAAAATAAAACGGATTCCGATGGCGCCGATCGAAAGGGCTTCAACTAGTTTGCAGGCCGACACTCGGACCACAAGGCAGCATACGACCTGTAGGAGACCGAATTTAAAGGCACATGTTTATTTATTTATTTTTATTCTATAATGGTGCATATCCATGTATGAAAGCCATGTGTATAAGAGAAGGGATAAGTCTGCGCATGCCCAGAATCTCTAACCAAAAGGAGACTTTTATTTGCACAATTTCTTAATTTTGGAAGTTTTTTTAAATAATATATTGAAATCTTTGTAAATTCTGGTCAAAATTTTACTACTTGAAAAGAAAAACAAGAATTTTCTCTATACTGAAAATTAAAAAAATAAATAAATAATATGAAGAAAAGTAAAAATAAAAAGGAATCCGAGGGCGCGGATCGAACCTGCTTCAACTAGTTTGCAGGCCGACACTCGGACCACAAGGCAGCATACGACCTGTCGGAGACCGAATTTAAAGCCACATGCTTATTTATTTATTTTTATTCTATAATGGTGCATATCCATGCATGAAAGCCATGTGTATAAGAGAAGGGATAAGTCTGCGCATGCTCAGAATCTCGAACCAAACTGAGACTTTTATTTGCACAATTTCTTAATTTTGGAAGTTTTTTTAAATAATATATTTAAATTTTTGTAAATTCTGGTCAAAATTTTACTACTTGAAAAGAAAAATAATAATTTTCTCTATACTGAAAATTAAAAAAATAAATAAATAATATGAAGAAAAGTGAAAATAAAAGGGATTCCGATGGCGCGGATCGAACCTGCGTCCACTAGTTTACAGGCCGACACTCGGACCACAAGGCAGCATACGACCTGTCGGAGACCGAATTTAAAGGCACTTGTTTACTTATTTATTTTTAATCTATAATGGTGCATATCCATGCATGAAAGCCATGTGTATAAGAGAAGGGATAAGTCTGCGCATGCCCAGAATCTCTAACCAAACTGAGACTTTTATTTGCACAATTTCTTTATTTTGGAAGTTTTTTTAAATAATATATTTAAATCTTTGTAAATTTTGGTCAACATTTTACTACTTGAAAAGAAAAACAAGAATTTTCTCTGTACTGAAAATTAAAAAAATAAATAAATAATATGAAGAAAAGTAAAAATAAAAAGGAATCCGAGGGCGCGGATCGAACCTGCTTCAACTAGCTTACAGGCCGACACTCGGACCACAAGGCAGCCTACGACCTGTCGGAGACCGAATTTAAAGCCACATGCTTATTTATTTATTTTTATTCTATAATGGTGCATATAAAGGCATGAAAGCCATGTGTATAAGAGAAGGGATAAGTCTGCGCATGCCCAGAATCTCTAACCAAACTGAGTCTTTTATTTGCACAATTTCTTTATTTTGGAAGTTTTTTTAAATAATATATTTAAATCTTTGTAAATTCTGGTCAAAATTTTACTACTTGAAAAAAAAAATAATAATTTTCTCTATACTGAAAATTAAAAAAATTAATAAATAATATGAAGAAAAGTGAAAATAAAAAGGATTCCGATGGCGCGGATCGAACCTGCTTGAACTAGTTTACAGGCCGACACTCGGACCACAAGGCAGCATACGACCTGTCGGAGACCGAATTTAAAGCCACATGTTTATTTATTTATTTTTATTCTATAATGGTGCATATCCATGCATGAAAGCCATGTGTATAAGAGAAGGGATAAGTCTGCGCATGCCCAGAATCTCTAACAAACTGAGACTTTTATTTGCACAATTTCTTTATTTTGGAAGTTTTTTTAAATAATATATTTAAATTTTTGTAAATTCTGGTCAAAATTTTACTACTTGAAAAGAAAAATAATAATTTTCTCTATACTGAAAATTAAAAAAATAAATAAATAATATGAAGAAAAGTGAAAATAAAAAGGATTCCGATGGCGCGGATCGAACCTGCGTCCACTAGTTTACAGGCCGACACTCGGACCACAAGGCAGCATACGACCTGTCGGAGACCGAATTTAAAGGCACTTGTTTACTTATTTATTTTTAATCTATAATGGTGCATATCCATGCATGAAAGCCATGTGTATAAGAGAAGGGATAAGTCTGCGCATGCCCAGAATCTCTAACCAAACTGAGACTTTTATTTGCACAATTTCTTTATTTTGGAAGTTTTTTTAAAAAAATATATTTAAATCTTTGTAAATTCTGGTCAAAATTTTACTACTTGAAAAGAAAAATAATAATTTTCTCTATACTGAAAATTAAAAAAATAAATAAATAATATGAAGAAAAGTAAAAATAAAAAGGAATCCGAGGGCGCGGATCGAACCTGCTTCAACTAGCTTACAGGCCGACACTCGGACCACAAGGCAGCCTACGACCTGTCGGAGACCGAATTTAAAGCCACATGCTTATTTATTTATTTTTATTCTATAATGGTGCATATAAAGGCATGAAAGCCATGTGTATAAGAGAAGGGATAAGTCTGCGCATGCCCAGAATCTCTAACCAAACTGAGTCTTTTATTTGCACAATTTCTTTATTTTGGAAGTTTTTTTAAATAATATATTTAAATCTTTGTAAATTCTGGTCAAAATTTTACTACTTGAAAAAAAAAATAATAATTTTCTCTATACTGAAAATTAAAAAAATTAATAAATAATATGAAGAAAAGTGAAAATAAAAAGGATTCCGATGGCGCGGATCGAACCTGCTTGAACTAGTTTACAGGCCGACACTCGGACCACAAGGCAGCATACGACCTGTCGGAGACCGAATTTAAAGCCACATGTTTATTTATTTATTTTTATTCTATAATGGTGCATATCCATGCATGAAAGCCATGTGTATAAGAGAAGGGATAAGTCTGCGCATGCCCAGAATCTCTAACCAAACTGAGACTTTTATTTGCACAATTTCTTTATTTTGGAAGTTTTTTTAAATAATATATTTAAATTTTTGTAAATTCTGGTCAAAATTTTACTACTTGAAAAGAAAAATAATAATTTTCTCTATACTGAAAATTAAAAAAATAAATAAATAATATGAAGAAAAGTGAAAATAAAAAGGATTCCGATGGCGCGGATCGAACCTGCGTCCACTAGTTTACAGGCCGACACTCGGACCACAAGGCAGCATACGACCTGTCGGAGACCGAATTTAAAGGCACTTGTTTACTTATTTATTTTTAATCTATAATGGTGCATATCCATGCATGAAAGCCATGTGTATAAGAGAAGGGATAAGTCTGCGCATGCCCAGAATCTCGAACCAAACTGAGACTTTTATTTGCACAATTTCTTTATTTTGGAAGTTTTTTTAAATAATATATTTAAATCTTTGTAAATTTTGGTCAACATTTTACTACTTGAAAAGAAAAACAAGAATTTTCTCTGTACTGAAAATTAAAAAAATAAATAAATAATATGAAGAAAAGTAAAAATAAAAAGGAATCCGAGGGCGCGGATCGAACCTGCTTCAACTAGCTTACAGGCCGACACTCGGACCACAAGGCAGCCTACGACCTGTCGGAGACCGAATTTAAAGCCACATGCTTATTTATTTATTTTTATTCTATAATGGTGCATATAAAGGCATGAAAGCCATGTGTATAAGAGAAGGGATAAGTCTGCGCATGCCCAGAATCTCTAACCAAACTGAGTCTTTTATTTGCACAATTTCTTTATTTTGGAAGTTTTTTTAAATAATATATTTAAATCTTTGTAAATTCTGGTCAAAATTTTACTACTTGAAAAAAAAAATAATAATTTTCTCTATACTGAAAATTAAAAAAATTAATAAATAATATGAAGAAAAGTGAAAATAAAAAGGATTCCGATGGCGCGGATCGAACCTGCTTGAACTAGTTTACAGGCCGACACTCGGACCACAAGGCAGCATACGACCTGTCGGAGACCGAATTTAAAGCCACATGTTTATTTATTTATTTTTATTCTATAATGGTGCATATCCATGCATGAAAGCCATGTGTATAAGAGAAGGGATAAGTCTGCGCATGCCCAGAATCTCTAACCAAACTGAGACTTTTATTTGCACAATTTCTTTATTTTGGAAGTTTTTTTAAATAATATATTTAAATTTTTGTAAATTCTGGTCAAAATTTTACTACTTGAAAAGAAAAATAATAATTTTCTCTATACTGAAAATTAAAAAAATAAATAAATAATATGAAGAAAAGTGAAAATAAAAAGGATTCCGATGGCGCGGATCGAACCTGCGTCCACTAGTTTACAGGCCGACACTCGGACCACAAGGCAGCATACGACCTGTCGGAGACCGAATTTAAAGGCACTTGTTTACTTATTTATTTTTAATCTATAATGGTGCATATCCATGCATGAAAGCCATGTGTATAAGACAAGGGATAAGTCTGCGCATGCCCAGAATCTCTAACCAAACTGAGACTTTTATTTGCACAATTTCTTTATTTTGGAAGTTTTTTAAAAAAAATATATTTAAATCTTTGTAAATTCTGGTCAAAATTTTACTACTTGAAAAGAAAAATAATAATTTTCTCTATACTGAAAATTAAAAAAATATATAAATAATATGAAGAAAAGTCAAAATAAAAAGGATTCCGATGGCGCGGATCGAACCTGCTTCAACTAGTTTACAGGCCAACACTCGGACCACAAGGCAGCATACGACCTGCCGGAGACCGAATTTAAAGCCACATGTTTATTTATTTATTTTTATTCTATAATGGTGCATATCCATGCATGAAAGCCATGTGTATAAGAGAAGGGATAAGTCTGCGCATGCCCAGAATCTCGAACCAAACTGAGACTTTTATTTGCACAATTTCTTTATTTTGGAAGTTTTTTTAAATAATATATTTAAATTTTTGTAAATTCTGGTCAAAATTTTACTACTTGAAAAGAAAAATAATAATTTTCTCTATACTGAAAATTAAAAAAATAAATAAATAATATGAAGAAAAGTGAAAATAAAAAGGAATCCGATGGCGCGGATCGAACCTGCGTCCACTAGTTTGCAGGCCGACACTGGGACCACAAGGCAGCATACGACCTGTCGGAGACAGAATTTAACGCCACATGTTTATTTATTTATTTTTATTCTATAATGGTGCATATCCTTGCATGAAAGCCATGTGTATAAGAGAAGGGATAAGTCTGCGCATGCCCAGAATCTCGAACCAAACTGAGACTTTTATTTGCACAATTTCTTTATTTTGGAAGTTTTTTTAAATAATATATTTAAATCTTTGTAAATTTTGGTCAACATTTTACTACTTGAAAAGAAAAACAAGAATTTTCTCTGTACTGAAAATTAAAAAAATAAATAAATAATATGAAGAAAAGTAAAAATAAAAAGGAATCCGATGGCGCGGATCGAACCTGCTTCAACTAGTTTACAGGCCGACACTCGGACCACAAGGCAGCCTACGACCTGTCGGAGACCGAATTTAAAGCCACGTGTTTATTTATTTATTTTTATTCTATAATGGTGCATATAAAGGCATGAAAGCCATGTGTATAAGAGAAGGGATAAGTCTGCGCATGCCCAGAATCTCTAACCAAACTGAGACTTTTATTTGCACAATTTCTTTATTTTGGAAGTTTTTTTAAATAATATATTGAAATCTTTGTAAATTCTGGTCAACATTTTACTACTTGAAAAGAAAAACAATAATTTTCTCTGTACTGAAAATTTAAAAAAATAAATAAATAATATGAAGAAAAGTGAAAATAAAACGGATTCCGATGGCGCCGATCGAAAGGGCTTCAACTAGTTTGCAGGCCGACACTCGGACCACAAGGCAGCATACGACCTGTAGGAGACCGAATTTAAAGGCACATGTTTATTTATTTATTTTTATTCTATAATGGTGCATATCCATGTATGAAAGCCATGTGTATAAGAGAAGGGATAAGTCTGCGCATGCCCAGAATCTCTAACCAAAAGGAGACTTTTATTTGCACAATTTCTTAATTTTGGAAGTTTTTTTAAATAATATATTGAAATCTTTGTAAATTCTGGTCAAAATTTTACTACTTGAAAAGAAAAACAAGAATTTTCTCTATACTGAAAATTAAAAAAATAAATAAATAATATGAAGAAAAGTAAAAATAAAAAGGAATCCGAGGGCGCGGATCGAACCTGCTTCAACTAGTTTGCAGGCCGACACTCGGACCACAAGGCAGCATACGACCTGTCGGAGACCGAATTTAAAGCCACATGCTTATTTATTTATTTTTATTCTATAATGGTGCATATCCATGCATGAAAGCCATGTGTATAAGAGAAGGGATAAGTCTGCGCATGCTCAGAATCTCGAACCAAACTGAGACTTTTATTTGCACAATTTCTTAATTTTGGAAGTTTTTTTAAATAATATATTTAAATTTTTGTAAATTCTGGTCAAAATTTTACTACTTGAAAAGAAAAATAATAATTTTCTCTATACTGAAAATTAAAAAAATAAATAAATAATATGAAGAAAAGTAAAAATGAAAAGGAATCCGAGGGCGCGGATCGAACCTGCTTCAACTAGCTTACAGGCCGACACTCGGACCACAAGGCAGCCTACGACCTGTCGGAGACCGAATTTAAAGCCACATGCTTATTTATTTATTTTTATTCTATAATGGTGCATATAAAGGCATGAAAGCCATGTGTATAAGAGAAGGGATAAGTCTGCGCATGCCCAGAATCTCTAACCAAACTGAGTCTTTTATTTGCACAATTTCTTTATTTTGGAAGTTTTTTTAAATAATATATTTAAATCTTTGTAAATTCTGGTCAAAATTTTACTACTTGAAAAAAAAAATAATAATTTTCTCTATACTGAAAATTAAAAAAATTAATAAATAATATGAAGAAAAGTGAAAATAAAAAGGATTCCGATGGCGCGGATCGAACCTGCTTGAACTAGTTTACAGGCCGACACTCGGACCACAAGGCAGCATACGACCTGTCGGAGACCGAATTTAAAGCCACATGTTTATTTATTTATTTTTATTCTATAATGGTGCATATCCATGCATGAAAGCCATGTGTATAAGAGAAGGGATAAGTCTGCGCATGCCCAGAATCTCTAACCAAACTGAGACTTTTATTTGCACAATTTCTTTATTTTGGAAGTTTTTTTAAATAATATATTTAAATTTTTGTAAATTCTGGTCAAAATTTTACTACTTGAAAAGAAAAATAATAATTTTCTCTATACTGAAAATTAAAAAAATAAATAAATAATATGAAGAAAAGTGAAAATAAAAAGGATTCCGATGGCGCGGATCGAACCTGCGTCCACTAGTTTACAGGCCGACACTCGGACCACAAGGCAGCATACGACCTGTCGGAGACCGAATTTAAAGGCACTTGTTTACTTATTTATTTTTAATCTATAATGGTGCATATCCATGCATGAAAGCCATGTGTATAAGAGAAGGGATAAGTCTGCGCATGCCCAGAATCTCTAACCAAACTGAGACTTTTATTTGCACAATTTCTTTATTTTGGAAGTTTTTTTAAAAAAATATATTTAAATCTTTGTAAATTCTGGTCAAAATTTTACTACTTGAAAAGAAAAATAATAATTTTCTCTATACTGAAAATTAAAAAAAATAAATAAATAATATGAAGAAAAGTAAAAATAAAAAGGAATCCGAGGGCGCGGATCGAACCTGCTTCAACTAGCTTACAGGCCGACACTCGGACCACAAGGCAGCCTACGACCTGTCGGAGACCGAATTTAAAGCCAAATGCTTATTTATTTATTTTTATTCTATAATGGTGCATATAAAGGCATGAAAGCCATGTGTATAAGAGAGGGGATAAGTCTGCGCATGCCCAGAATCTCTAACCAAACTGAGTGTTTTATTTGCACAATTTCTTTATTTTGGAAGTTTTTTTAAATAATATATTTAAATCTTTGTAAATTCTGGTCAAAATTTTACTACTTGAAAAGAAAAATAATAATTTTCTCTATACTGAAAATTAAAAAAATTAATAAATAATATGAAGAAAAGTGAAAATAAAAAGGATTCCGATGGCGCGGATCGAACCTGCTTGAACTAGTTTACAGGCCGACACTCGGACCACAAGGCAGCATACGACCTGTCGGAGACCGAATTTAAAGCCACATGTTTATTTATTTATTTTTATTCTATAATGGTGCATATCCATGCATGAAAGCCATGTGTATAAGAGAAGGGATAAGTCTGCGCATGCCCAGAATCTCTAACCAAACTGAGACTTTTATTTGCACAATTTCTTTATTTTGGAAGTTTTTTTAAATAATATATTTAAATTTTTGTAAATTCTGGTCAAAATTTTACTACTTGAAAAGAAAAACAAGAATTTTCTCTGTACTGAAAATTAAAAAAATAAATAAATAATATGAAGAAAAGTAAAAATAAAAAGGAATCCGATGGCGCGGATCGAACCTGCTTCAACTAGTTTACAGGCCGACACTCGGACCACAAGGCAGCCTACGACCTGTCGGAGACCGAATTTAAAGCCACGTGTTTATTTATTTATTTTTATTCTATAATGGTGCATATAAAGGCATGAAAGCCATGTGTATAAGAGAAGGGATAAGTCTGCGCATGCCCAGAATCTCTAACCAAACTGAGACTTTTATTTGCACAATTTCTTTATTTTGGAAGTTTTTTTAAATAATATATTGAAATCTTTGTAAATTCTGGTCAACATTTTACTACTTGAAAAGAAAAACAATAATTTTCTCTGTACTGAAAATTTAAAAAAATAAATAAATAATATGAAGAAAAGTGAAAATAAAACGGATTCCGATGGCGCCGATCGAAAGGGCTTCAACTAGTTTGCAGGCCGACACTCGGACCACAAGGCAGCATACGACCTGTAGGAGACCGAATTTAAAGGCACATGTTTATTTATTTATTTTTATTCTATAATGGTGCATATCCATGTATGAAAGCCATGTGTATAAGAGAAGGGATAAGTCTGCGCATGCCCAGAATCTCTAACCAAAAGGAGACTTTTATTTGCACAATTTCTTAATTTTGGAAGTTTTTTTAAATAATATATTGAAATCTTTGTAAATTCTGGTCAAAATTTTACTACTTGAAAAGAAAAACAAGAATTTTCTCTATACTGAAAATTAAAAAAATAAATAAATAATATGAAGAAAAGTAAAAATAAAAAGGAATCCGAGGGCGCGGATCGAACCTGCTTCAACTAGTTTGCAGGCCGACACTCGGACCACAAGGCAGCATACGACCTGTCGGAGACCGAATTTAAAGCCACATGCTTATTTATTTATTTTTATTCTATAATGGTGCATATCCATGCATGAAAGCCATGTGTATAAGAGAAGGGATAAGTCTGCGCATGCTCAGAATCTCGAACCAAACTGAGACTTTTATTTGCACAATTTCTTAATTTTGGAAGTTTTTTTAAATAATATATTTAAATTTTTGTAAATTCTGGTCAAAATTTTACTACTTGAAAAGAAAAATAATAATTTTCTCTATACTGAAAATTAAAAAAATAAATAAATAATATGAAGAAAAGTGAAAATAAAAAGGATTCCGATGGCGCGGATCGAACCTGCGTCCACTAGTTTACAGGCCGACACTCGGACCACAAGGCAGCATACGACCTGTCGGAGACCGAATTTAAAGGCACTTGTTTACTTATTTATTTTTAATCTATAATGGTGCATATCCATGCATGAAAGCCATGTGTATAAGAGAAGGGATAAGTCTGCGCATGCCCAGAATCTCTAACCAAACTGAGACTTTTATTTGCACAATTTCTTTATTTTGGAAGTTTTTTTAAATAATATATTTAAATCTTTGTAAATTTTGGTCAACATTTTACTACTTGAAAAGAAAAACAAGAATTTTCTCTGTACTGAAAATTAAAAAAATAAATAAATAATATGAAGAAAAGTAAAAATAAAAAGGAATCCGAGGGCGCGGATCGAACCTGCTTCAACTAGCTTACAGGCCGACACTCGGACCACAAGGCAGCCTACGACCTGTCGGAGACCGAATTTAAAGCCACATGCTTATTTATTTATTTTTATTCTATAATGGTGCATATAAAGGCATGAAAGCCATGTGTATAAGAGAAGGGATAAGTCTGCGCATGCCCAGAATCTCTAACCAAACTGAGTCTTTTATTTGCACAATTTCTTTATTTTGGAAGTTTTTTTAAATAATATATTTAAATCTTTGTAAATTCTGGTCAAAATTTTACTACTTGAAAAAAAAAATAATAATTTTCTCTATACTGAAAATTAAAAAAATTAATAAATAATATGAAGAAAAGTGAAAATAAAAAGGATTCCGATGGCGCGGATCGAACCTGCTTGAACTAGTTTACAGGCCGACACTCGGACCACAAGGCAGCCTACGACCTGTCGGAGACCGAATTTAAAGCCACATGCTTATTTATTTATTTTTATTCTATAATGGTGCATATAAAGGCATGAAAGCCATGTGTATAAGAGAAGGGATAAGTCTGCGCATGCCCAGAATCTCTAACCAAACTGAGTCTTTTATTTGCACAATTTCTTTATTTTGGAAGTTTTTTTAAATAATATATTTAAATCTTTGTAAATTCTGGTCAAAATTTTACTACTTGAAAAAAAAAAATAATAATTTTCTCTATACTGAAAATTAAAAAAATTAATAAATAATATGAAGAAAAGTGAAAATAAAAAGGATTCCGATGGCGCGGATCGAACCTGCTTGAACTAGTTTACAGGCCGACACTCGGACCACAAGGCAGCATACGACCTGTCGGAGACCGAATTTAAAGCCACATGTTTATTTATTTATTTTTATTCTATAATGGTGCATATCCATGCATGAAAGCCATGTGTATAAGAGAAGGGATAAGTCTGCGCATGCCCAGAATCTCTAACCAAACTGAGACTTTTATTTGCACAATTTCTTTATTTTGGAAGTTTTTTTAAATAATATATTTAAATTTTTGTAAATTCTGGTCAAAATTTTACTACTTGAAAAGAAAAATAATAATTTTCTCTATACTGAAAATTAAAAAAATAAATAAATAATATGAAGAAAAGTGAAAATAAAAAGGATTCCGATGGCGCGGATCGAACCTGCGTCCACTAGTTTACAGGCCAACACTCGGACCACAAGGCAGCATACGACCTGTCGGAGACCGAATTTAAAGGCACTTGTTTACTTATTTATTTTTAATCTATAATGGTGCATATCCATGCATGAAAGCCATGTGTATAAGAGAAGGGATAAGTCTGCGCATGCCCAGAATCTCGAACCAAACTGAGACTTTTATTTGCACAATTTCTTTATTTTGGAAGTTTTTTAAAAAATATATATTTAAATCTTTGTAAATTCTGGTCAAAATTTTACTACTTGAAAAGAAAAATAATAATTTTCTCTATACTGAAAATTAAAAAAATATATAAATAATATGAAGAAAAGTCAAAATAAAAAGGATTCCGATGGCGCGGATCGAACCCGCTTCAACTAGTTTACAGGCCAACACTCGGACCACAAGGCAGCATACGACCTGCCGGAGACCGAATTTAAAGCCACATGTTTATTTATTTATTTTTATTCTATAATGGTGCATATCCATGCATGAAAGCCATGTGTATAAGAGAAGGGATAAGTCTGCGCATGCCCAGAATCTCGAACCAAACTGAGACTTTTATTTGCACAATTTCTTTATTTTGGAAGTTTTTTTAAATAATATATTTAAATTTTTGTAAATTCTGGTCAAAATTTTACTACTTGAAAAGAAAAATAATAATTTTCTCTATACTGAAAATTAAAAAAATAAATAAATAATATGAAGAAAAGTGAAAATAAAAAGGAATCCGATGGCGCGGATCGAACCTGCGTCCACTAGTTTGCAGGCCGACACTGGGACCACAAGGCAGCATACGACCTGTCGGAGACAGAATTTAACGCCACATGTTTATTTATTTATTTTTATTCTATAATGGTGCATATCCTTGCATGAAAGCCATGTGTATAAGAGAAGGGATAAGTCTGCGCATGCCCAGAATCTCGAACCAAACTGAGACTTTTATTTGCACAATTTCTTTATTTTGGAAGTTTTTTTAAATAATATATTTAAATCTTTGTAAATTTTGGTCAACATTTTACTACTTGAAAAGAAAAACAAGAATTTTCTCTGTACTGAAAATTAAAAAAATAAATAAATAATATGAAGAAAAGTAAAAATAAAAAGGAATCCGATGGCGCGGATCGAACCTGCTTCAACTAGTTTACAGGCCGACACTCGGACCACAAGGCAGCCTACGACCTGTCGGAGACCGAATTTAAAGCCACGTGTTTATTTATTTATTTTTATTCTATAATGGTGCATATAAAGGCATGAAAGCCATGTGTATAAGAGAAGGGATAAGTCTGCGCATGCCCAGAATCTCTAACCAAACTGAGTCTTTTATTTGCACAATTTCTTTATTTTGGAAGTTTTTTTAAATAATATATTTAAATCTTTGTAAATTCTGGTCAAAATTTTACTACTTGAAAAAAAAAATAATAATTTTCTCTATACTGAAAATTAAAAAAATTAATAAATAATATGAAGAAAAGTGAAAATAAAAAGGATTCCGATGGCGCGGATCGAACCTGCTTGAACTAGTTTACAGGCCGACACTCGGACCACAAGGCAGCATACGACCTGTCGGAGACCGAATTTAAAGCCACATGTTTATTTATTTATTTTTATTCTATAATGGTGCATATCCATGCATGAAAGCCATGTGTATAAGAGAAGGGATAAGTCTGCGCATGCTCAGAATCTCGAACCAAACTGAGACTTTTATTTGCACAATTTCTTAATTTTGGAAGTTTTTTTAAATAATATATTTAAATTTTTGTAAATTCTGGTCAAAATTTTACTACTTGAAAAGAAAAATAATAATTTTCTCTATACTGAAAATTAAAAAAATAAATAAATAATATGGAGAAAAGTGAAAATAAAAAGGATTCCGATGGCGCGGATCGAACCTGCGTCCACTAGTTTACAGGCCGACACTCGGACCACAAGGCAGCATACGACCTGTCGGAGACCGAATTTAAAGGCACTTGTTTACTTATTTATTTTTAATCTATAATGGTGCATATCCATGCATGAAAGCCATGTGTATAAGAGAAGGGATAAGTCTGCGCATGCCCAGAATCTCTAACCAAACTGAGACTTTTATTTGCACAATTTCTTTATTTTGGAAGTTTTTTTAAATAATATATTTAAATCTTTGTAAATTTTGGTCAACATTTTACTACTTGAAAAGAAAAACAAGAATTTTCTCTGTACTGAAAATTAAAAAAATAAATAAATAATATGAAGAAAAGTAAAAATAAAAAGGAATCCGAGGGCGCGGATCGAACCTGCTTCAACTAGCTTACAGGCCGACACTCGGACCACAAGGCAGCCTACGACCTGTCGGAGACCGAATTTAAAGCCACATGCTTATTTATTTATTTTTATTCTATAATGGTGCATATAAAGGCATAAAAGCCATGTGTATAAGAGAAGGGATAAGTCTGCGCATGCCCAGAATCTCTAACCAAACTGAGTCTTTTATTTGCACAATTTCTTTATTTTGGAAGTTTTTTTAAATAATATATTTAAATCTTTGTAAATTCTGGTCAAAATTTTACTACTTGAAAAAAAAAAATAATAATTTTCTCTATACTGAAAATTAAAAAAATTAATAAATAATATGAAGAAAAGTGAAAATAAAAAGGATTCCGATGGCGCGGATCGAACCTGCTTGAACTAGTTTACAGGCCGACACTCGGACCACAAGGCAGCATACGACCTGTCGGAGACCGAATTTAAAGCCACATGTTTATTTATTTATTTTTATTCTATAATGGTGCATATCCATGCATGAAAGCCATGTGTATAAGAGAAGGGATAAGTCTGCGCATGCCCAGAATCTCTAACCAAACTGAGACTTTTATTTGCACAATTTCTTTATTTTGGAAGTTTTTTTAAATAATATATTTAAATTTTTGTAAATTCTGGTCAAAATTTTACTACTTGAAAAGAAAAATAATAATTTTCTCTATACTGAAAATTAAAAAAATTAATAAATAATATGAAGAAAAGTAAAAATAAAAAGGAATCCGAGGGCGCGGATCGAACCTGCTTCAACTAGCTTACAGGCCGACACTCGGACCACAAGGCAGCCTACGACCTGTCGGAGACCGAATTTAAAGCCACATGCTTATTTATTTATTTTTATTCTATAATGGTGCATATAAAGGCATGAAAGCCATGTGTATAAGAGAAGGGATAAGTCTGCGCATGCCCAGAATCTCTAACCAAACTGAGTCTTTTATTTGCACAATTTCTTTATTTTGGAAGTTTTTTTAAATAATATATTTAAATCTTTGTAAATTCTGGTCAAAATTTTACTACTTGAAAAAAAAAATAATAATTTTCTCTATACTGAAAATTAAAAAAATTAATAAATAATATGAAGAAAAGTGAAAATAAAAAGGATTCCGATGGCGCGGATCGAACCTGCTTGAACTAGTTTACAGGCCGACACTCGGACCACAAGGCAGCATACGACCTGTCGGAGACCGAATTTAAAGCCACATGTTTATTTATTTATTTTTATTCTATAATGGTGCATATCCATGCATGAAAGCCATGTGTATAAGAGAAGGGATAAGTCTGCGCATGCCCAGAATCTCTAACCAAACTGAGACTTTTATTTGCACAATTTCTTTATTTTGGAAGTTTTTTTAAATAATATATTTAAATTTTTGTAAATTCTGGTCAAAATTTTACTACTTGAAAAGAAAAATAATAATTTTCTCTATACTGAAAATTAAAAAAATAAATAAATAATATGAAGAAAAGTGAAAATAAAAAGGATTCCGATGGCGCGGATCGAACCTGCGTCCACTAGTTTACAGGCCGACACTCGGACCACAAGGCAGCATACGACCTGTCGGAGACCGAATTTAAAGGCACTTGTTTACTTATTTATTTTTAATCTATAATGGTGCATATCCATGCATGAAAGCCATGTGTATAAGAGAAGGGATAAGTCTGCGCATGCCCAGAATCTCGAACCAAACTGAGACTTTTATTTGCACAATTTCTTTATTTTGGAAGTTTTTTAAAAAAAATATATTTAAATCTTTGTAAATTCTGGTCAAAATTTTACTACTTGAAAAGAAAAATAATAATTTTCTCTATACTGAAAATTAAAAAAATATATAAATAATATGAAGAAAAGTCAAAATAAAAAGGATTCCGATGGCGCGGATCGAACCCGCTTCAACTAGTTTACAGGCCAACACTCGGACCACAAGGCAGCATACGACCTGCCGGAGACCGAATTTAAAGCCACATGTTTATTTATTTATTTTTATTCTATAATGGTGCATATCCATGCATGAAAGCCATGTGTATAAGAGAAGGGATAAGTCTGCGCATGCCCAGAATCTCGAACCAAACTGAGACTTTTATTTGCACAATTTCTTTATTTTGGAAGTTTTTTTTAAATAATATATTTAAATTTTTGTAAATTCTGGTCAAAATTTTACTACTTGAAAAGAAAAATAATAATTTTCTCTATACTGAAAATTAAATAAATAAATAAATAATATGAAGAAAAGTGAAAATAAAAAGGAATCCGATGGCGCGGATCGAACCTGCGTCCACTAGTTTGCAGGCCGACACTGGGACCACAAGGCAGCATACGACCTGTCGGAGACAGAATTTAACGCCACATGTTTATTTATTTATTTTTATTCTATAATGGTGCATATCCTTGCATGAAAGCCATGTGTATAAGAGAAGGGATAAGTCTGCGCATGCCCAGAATCTCGAACCAAACTGAGACTTTTATTTGCACAATTTCTTTATTTTGGAAGTTTTTTTAAATAATATATTTAAATCTTTGTAAATTTTGGTCAACATTTTACTACTTGAAAAGAAAAACAAGAATTTTCTCTGTACTGAAAATTAAAAAAATAAATAAATAATATGAAGAAAAGTAAAAATAAAAAGGAATCCGATGGCGCGGATCGAACCTGCTTCAACTAGTTTACAGGCCGACACTCGGACCACAAGGCAGCCTACGACCTGTCGGAGACCGAATTTAAAGCCACGTGTTTATTTATTTATTTTTATTCTATAATGGTGCATATAAAGGCATGAAAGCCATGTGTATAAGAGAAGGGATAAGTCTGCGCATGCCCAGAATCTCTAACCAAACTGAGTCTTTTATTTGCACAATTTCTTTATTTTGGAAGTTTTTTTAAATAATATATTTAAATCTTTGTAATTTCTGGTCAAAATTTTACTACTTGAAAAAAAAAATAATAATTTTCTCTATACTGAAAATTAAAAAAATTAATAAATAATATGAAGAAAAGTGAAAATAAAAAGGATTCCGATGGCGCGGATCGAACCTGCTTCAACTAGTTTACAGGCCGACACTCGGACCACAAGGCAGCATACGACCTGTCAGAGACCGAATTTAAAGCCACATGTTTATTTATTTCTTTTTATTCTATAATGGTGCATATCCATGCATGAAAGCCATGTGTATAAGAGAAGGGATAAGTCTGCGCATGCCCAGCATACCTAACCAAACTGAGACTTTTATTTGCACAATTTCTTTATTTTGGAAGTTTTTTTAAATAATATATTTAAATTTTTGTAAATTCTGGTCAAAATTTTACTACTTGAAAAGAAAAACAAGAATTTTCTCTATACTGAAAATTAAAAAAATAAATAAATAATATGAAGAAAAGTAAAAATAAAAAGGAATCCGAGGGCGCGGATCGAACCTGCCGCAACTAGTTTGCAGGCCGACACTCGGACCACAAGGCAGCATACGACCTGTCGGAGACCGAATTTAAAGCCACATGTTTATTTATTTATTTTTATTCCATAATGGTGCATATCTATGCATGAAAGCCATGTGTATAAGAGAAGGGATAAGTCTGCGCATGCCCAGAATCTCTAACCAAACTGAGACTTTTATTTGCACAATTTCTTTATTTTGGAAGTTTTTTAAATAATATATTTAATTCTTTGTAAATTTTGGTCAACATTTTACTACTTGAAAAGAAAAACAAGAATTTTCTCTATACTGAAAATTAAAAAAATAAATAAATAATATGAAGAAAAGTAAAAATAAAAAGGAATCCGAGGGCGCGGATCGAACCTGCTTCAACTTGTTTACAGGCCGACACTCGGACCACAAGGCAGCATACGACCTGTCGGAGACCGAATTTAAAGCCACATGTTTATTTATTTATTTTTATTCTATAATGGTGCATATCCTTGCATGAAAGCCATGTGTATAAGAGAAGGGATAAGTCTGCGCATGCCCAGAATCTCGAACCAAACTGAGACTTTTATTTGCACAATTTCTTTATTTTGGAAGTTTTTTTAAATAATATATTTAAATCTTTGTAAATTTTGGTCAACATTTTACTACTTGAAAAGAAAAACAAGAATTTTCTCTGTACTGAAAATTAAAAAAATAAATAAATAATATGAAGAAAAGTAAAAATAAAAAGGAATCCGATGGCGCGGATCGAACCTGCTTCAACTAGTTTACAGGCCGACACTCGGACCACAAGGCAGCCTACGACCTGTCGGAGACCGAATTTAAAGCCACGTGTTTATTTATTTATTTTTATTCTATAATGGTGCATATAAAGGCATGAAAGCCATGTGTATAAGAGAAGGGATAAGTCTGCGCATGCCCAGAATCTCTAACCAAACTGAGTCTTTTATTTGCACAATTTCTTTATTTTGGAAGTTTTTTTAAATAATATATTTAAATCTTTGTAATTTCTGGTCAAAATTTTACTACTTGAAAAAAAAAATAATAATTTTCTCTATACTGAAAATTAAAAAAATTAATAAATAATATGAAGAAAAGTGAAAATAAAAAGGATTCCGATGGCGCGGATCGAACCTGCTTCAACTAGTTTACAGGCCGACACTCGGACCACAAGGCAGCATACGACCTGTCAGAGACCGAATTTAAAGCCACATGTTTATTTATTTCTTTTTATTCTATAATGGTGCATATCCATGCATGAAAGCCATGTGTATAAGAGAAGGGATAAGTCTGCGCATGCCCAGCATACCTAACCAAACTGAGACTTTTATTTGCACAATTTCTTTATTTTGGAAGTTTTTTTAAATAATATATTTAAATTTTTGTAAATTCTGGTCAAAATTTTACTACTTGAAAAGAAAAACAAGAATTTTCTCTATACTGAAAATTAAAAAAATAAATAAATAATATGAAGAAAAGTAAAAATAAAAAGGAATCCGAGGGCGCGGATCGAACCTGCCGCAACTAGTTTGCAGGCCGACACTCGGACCACAAGGCAGCATACGACCTGTCGGAGACCGAATTTAAAGCCACATGTTTATTTATTTATTTTTATTCCATAATGGTGCATATCTATGCATGAAAGCCATGTGTATAAGAGAAGGGATAAGTCTGCGCATGCCCAGAATCTCTAACCAAACTGAGACTTTTATTTGCACAATTTCTTTATTTTGGAAGTTTTTTAAATAATATATTTAATTCTTTGTAAATTTTGGTCAACATTTTACTACTTGAAAAGAAAAACAAGAATTTTCTCTATACTGAAAATTAAAAAAATAAATAAATAATATGAAGAAAAGTAAAAATAAAAAGGAATCCGAGGGCGCGGATCGAACCTGCTTCAACTTGTTTACAGGCCGACACTCGGACCACAAGGCAGCATACGACCTGTCGGAGACCGAATTTAAAGCCACATGTTTATTTATTTATTTTTATTCTATAATGGTGCATATAAAGGCATGAAAGCCATGTGTATAAAAGAAGGGATAAGTCTGCGCATGCCCAGAATCTCTAACAAAACTGAGTCTTTTATTTGCACAATTTCTTTATTTTGGAAGTTTTTTTAAATAATATATTTAAATCTTTGTAAATTCTGGTCAAAATTTTACTACTTGAAAAGAAAAATAATAATTTTCTCTATACTGAAAATTAAAAAAATTAATAAATAATATGAAGAAAAGTGAAAATAAAAAGGATACCGATAGCGCGGATCGAACCTGCTTCAACTAGTTTACAGGCCGACACTCGGACCACAAGGCAGCAAACGACCTGTCGGAAACCGAATTTAAAGGCACATGTTTATTTATTTATTTTTATTCTATAATGGTGCATATCCATGCATGAAAGCCATGTGTATAAGAGAAGGGATAAGTCTGCGCATGCCCAGAATCTCTAACCAAACTGAGACTTTTATTAGCACAATTTCTTTATTTTGGAAGTTTTTTTAAATAATATATTGAAATCTTTGTAAATTCTGGTCAACATTTTACTACTTGAAAAGAAAAACAATAATTTTCTCTGTACTGAAAATTAAAAAAAATAAATAAATAATATGAAGAAAAGTGAAAATAAAACGGATTCCGATGGCGCCGATCGAAAGGGCTTCAACTAGTTTGCAGGCCGACACTCGCACCACAAGGCAGCATACGACCTGTAGGAGACCGAATTTAAAGGCACATGTTTATTTATTTATTTTTATTCTATAATGGTGCATATCCATGTATGAAAGCCATGTGTATAAGAGAAGGGATAAGTCTGCGCATGCCCAGAATCTCTAACCAAAAGGAGACTTTTATTTGCACAATTTCTTAATTTTGGAAGTTTTTTTAAATAATATATTGAAATCTTTGTAAATTCTGGTCAAAATTTTACTACTTGAAAAGAAAAACAAGAATTTTATCTATACTGAAAATTAAAAAAATAAATAAATAATATGAAGAAAAGTAAAAATAAAAAGGAATCCGAGGGCGCGGATCGAACCTGCTTCAACTAGTTTACAGGCCGACACTCGGACCACAAGGCAGCATACGACCTGTCGGAGACCGAATTTAAAGCCACATGTTTATTTATTTATTTTTATTCCATAATGGTGCATATCTATGCATGAAAGCCATGTGTATAAGAGAAGGGATAAGTCTGCGCATGCCCAGAATCTCTAACAAAACTGAGACTTTTATTTGCACAATTTCTTTATTTTGGAAGTTTTTTTAAATAATATATTTAAATCTTTGTAAATTTTGGTCAACATTTTACTACTTGAAAAGAAAAACAAGAATTTTCTCTATACTGAAAATTAAAAAAATAAATAAATAATATGAAGAAAAGTAAAAATAAAAAGGAATCCGAGGGCGCGGATCGAACCTGCTTCAACTAGTTTACAGGCCGACACTCGGACCACAAGGCAGCATACGACCTGTCGGAGACCGAATTTAAAGCCACATGTTTATTTATTTATTTTTATTCTATAATGGTGCATATAAAGACATGAAAGCCATGTGTATAAGAGAAGGGATAAGTCTGCGCATGCCCAGAATCTCTAACCAAACTGAGTCTTTTATTTGCACAATTTCTTTATTTTGGAAGTTTTTTTAAATAATATATTTAATTCTTTGTAAATTCTGGTCAAAATTTTACTACTTGAAAAGAAAAATAATAATTTTCTCTATACTGAAAATTAAAAAAATTAATAAATAATATGAAGAAAAGTGAAAATAAAAAGGATTCCGATGGCGCGGATCGAACCTGCTTCAATTAGTTTACAGGCCGACACTCGGACCACAAGGCAGCATACGACCTGTCGGAGACCGAATTTAAAGGCACATGTTTATTTATTTATTTTTATTCTATAATGGTGCATATCCATGCATGAAAGCCATGTGTATAAGAGAAGGGATAAGTCTGCGCATGCCCAGAATCTCTAACCAAACTGAGACTTTTATTTGCACAATTTCTTTATTTTGGAAGTTTTTTTAAATAATATATTGAAATCTTTGTAAATTCTGGTCAACATTTTACTACTTGAAAAGAAAAACAATAATTTTCTCTGTACTGAAAATTAAAAAAAATAAATAAATAATATGAAGAAATGTGAAAATAAAACGGATTCCGATGGCGCCGATCGAAAGGGCTTCAACTAGTTTGCAGGCCGACACTCGGACCACAAGGCAGCATACGACCTGTAGGAGACCGAATTTAAAGGCACATGTTTATTTATTTATTTTTATTCTATAATGGTGCATATCCATGTATGAAAGCCATGTGTATAAGAGAAGGGATAAGTCTGCGCATGCCCAGAATCTCTAACCAAAAGGAGACTTTTATTTGTACAATTTCTTTATTTGGGAAGTTTTTTTAAATAATATATTGAAATCTTTGTAAATTCTGGTCAAAATTTTACTACTTGAAAAGAGAAATAATAATTTTCTCTATACTGAAAATTAAAAAAATAAATAAATAATATGAAGAAAAGTGAAAATAAAAAGGATTCCGATGGCGCGGATCGAACCTGCTTCAACTAGTTTACAGGCCGACACTCGGACCACAAGGCAGCATACGACCTGTCGGAGACCGAATTTAAAGGCACTTGTTTATTTATTTATTTTTAATCTATAATGGCGCATATCCATGCATGAAAGCCATGTGTATAAGAGAAGAAATAAGTCTGCGCATGCACAGAATCTCTAACCAAACTGAGACATTTATTTGCACAATTTCTTTATTTTGGAAGTTTTTTTTAAATAATATATTGAAATCTTTGTAAATTCTGGTCAACATTTTACTACTTGAAAAGAAAAACAATAATTTTCTCTGTACTGAAAATTAAAAAAAATAAATAAATAATATGAAGAAAAGTGAAAATTAAAAGGATTCCGATGGCGCCGATCGAAAGGGCTTCAACTAGTTTGCAGGCCGACACTCGGACCACAAGGCAGCATACGACCTGTAGGAGACCGAATTTAAAGGCACATGATTATTTATTTATTTTTATTCTATAATGGTGCATATCCATGTATGAAAGCCATGTGTATAAGAGAAGGGAGAAGTCTGCGCATGCCCAGAATCTCTAACCAAACTGAGACTTTTATTTGCACAATTTCTTTATTTTGGAAGTTTTTTTAAATAATATATTGAAATCTTTGTAAATTCTGGTCAAAATTTTACTACTTGGAAAGAAAAACAATAATTTTCTCTGTACTGAAATTTAAAAAAAAAATAAATAAATAATATGAAGAAAAGTGAAAATAAAAAGGATTCCGATGGCGCGGATCGAAAGGGCTTCAACTAGTTTGCAGGCCAACACTCGGACCACAAGGCAGCATACGACCTGTAGGAGACCGAATTTAAAGGCACATGTTTATTTATTTATTTTTATTCTATAATGGTGCATATCCATGTATGAAAGCCATGTGTATAAGAGAAATGATAAGTCTGCGCATGCCCAGAATCTCTAACCAAAAGGAGACTTTTATTTGTACAATTTCTTTATTTGGGAAGTTTTTTTAAATAATATATTGAAATCTTTGTAAATTCTGGTCAAAATTTTACTACTTGAAAAGAAAAATAATAATTTTCTCTATACTGAAAATTAAAAAAATAAATAAATAATATGAAGAAAAGTGAAAATAAAAAGGATTTCGATGGCGCGAATCGAATGTGCTTCAACTAGTTTGCAGGCCGACACTCGGACCACAAGGCAGCATACGACCTGTAGGAGACCGAATTTAAAGGCACATGTTTATTTATTTATTTTTATTCTATAATGGTGCATATCCATGTATGAAAGCCATGTGTATAAGAGAAGGGATAAGTCTGCGCATGCCCAGAATCTCGAACCAAACTGAGACTTTTATTTGCACAATTTCTTTATTTTGGAAGTTTTTTTAAATAATATATTGAAATCTTTGTAAATTCTGGTCAAAATTTTACTACTTGAAAAGAAAAACAAGAATTTTCTCTATACTGAAAATTAAAAAAATAAATGAATAATATGAAGAAAAGTAAAAATAGAAAGGAATCCGAGGGCGCGGATCGAACCTGCCGCAACTAGTTTGCAGGCCGACACTCGGACCACAAGGCAGCATACGACCGGTCGGAGACCGAATTTAAACCCAAATGTTTATTTATTTATTTTTATTCCATAATGGTGCATATCTATGCATGAAAGCCATGTGTATAAGAGAAGGGATAAGTCTGCGCATGAACAGAATCTCTAACCAAACTGAGTCTTTTATTTGCACAATTTCTTTATTTTGGAAGTTTTTTTAAATAATATATTTAAATCTTTGTAAATTCTGGTCAAAATTTTACTACTTGAAAAGAAAAATAATAATTTTCTCTATACTGAAAATTAAAAAAATTAATAAATAATATGAAGAAAAGTGAAAATAAAAAGGATACCGATAGCGCGGATCGAACCTGCTTCAACTAGTTTGCAGGCCGACACTCGGACCACAAGGCAGCATACGACCTGTAGGAGACCGAATTTAAAGCTCCATGTTTATTTATTTATTTTTATTCTATAATGGTGCATATCCATGTATGAAAGCCATGTGTATAAGAGAAGGGATAAGTCTGCGCATGCCCAGAATCTCTAACCAAACGGAGACTTTTATTTGTACAATTTCTTTATTTGGGAAGTTTTTTTAAATAATATATTGAAATCTTTGTAAATTCTGGTCTAAATTTTACTACTTGAAAAGAAAAACAAGAATTTTCTCTATACTGAAAATTAAAAAAATAAATAAATAATATGAAGAAAAGTAAAAATAAAAAGGAATCCGAGGGCGCGGATCGAACCTGCCGCAACTAGTTTGCAGGCCGACACTCGGACCACAAGGCAGCATACGACCTGTCGGAGACCGAATTTAAAGCCACATGTTTATTTATTTATTTTTATTCTATAATGGTGCATATAAAGGCATGAAAGCCATGTGTATAAGAGAAGGGATAAGTCTGCGAATGCCCAGAATCTCTAACCAAACTGAGTCTTTTATTTGCACAATTTCTTGATTTTGGAAGTTTTTTTAAATAATATATTTAAATCTTTGTAAATTCTGGTCAAAATTTTACTACTTGAAAAGAAAAATAATAATTTTCTCTATACTGAAAATTAAAAAAATTAATAAATAATATGAAGAAAAGTGAAAATAAAAAGGATTCCGATGGCGCGGATCGAACCTGCTTCAATTAGTTTACAGGCCGACACTCGGACCACAAGGCAGCATACGACCTGTCGGAGACCGAATTTAAAGGCACATGTTTATTTATTTATTTTTATTCTATAATGGTGCATATCCATGCATGAAAGCCATGTGTATAAGAGAAGGGATAAGTCTGCGCATGCCCAGAATCTCTAACCAAACTGAGACTTTTATTTGCACAATTTCTTTATTTTGGAAGTTTTTTTAAATAATATATTGAAATCTTTGTAAATTCTGGTCAACATTTTACTACTTAAAAAGAAAAACAATAATTTTCTCTGTACTGAAAATTAAAAAAAATAAATAAATAATATGAAGAAAAGTGAAAATTGAAAGGATTCCGATGGCGCCGATCGAAAGGGCTTCAACTAGTTTGCAGGCCGACACTCGGACCACAAGGCAGCATACGACCTGTAGGAGACCGAATTTAAAGCCACATGTTTATTTATTTATTTTTATTCTATAATGGTGCATATAAAGGCATGAAAGCCATGTGTATAAGAGAAGGGATAAGTCTGCGAATGCCCAGAATCTCTAACCAAACTGAGTCTTTTATTTGCACAATTTCTTGATTTTGGAAGTTTTTTTAAATAATATATTTAAATCTTTGTAAATTCTGGTCAAAATTTTACTACTTGAAAAGAAAAATAATAATTTTCTCTATACTGAAAATTAAAAAAATTAATAAATAATATGAAGAAAAGTGAAAATAAAAAGGATTCCGATGGCGCGGATCGAACCTGCTTCAATTAGTTTACAGGCCGACACTCGGACCACAAGGCAGCATACGACCTGTCGGAGACCGAATTTAAAGGCACATGTTTATTTATTTATTTTTATTCTATAATGGTGCATATCCATGCATGAAAGCCATGTGTATAAGAGAAGGGATAAGTCTGCGCATGCCCAGAATCTCTAACCAAACTGAGACTTTTATTTGCACAATTTCTTTATTTTGGAAGTTTTTTTAAATAATATATTGAAATCTTTGTAAATTCTGGTCAACATTTTACTACTTGAAAAGAAAAACAATAATTTTCTCTGTACTGAAAATTTAAAAAAATAAATAAATAATATGAAGAAAAGTGAAAATAAAAAGGATTCCGATTGCGCCGATCGAAAGGGCTTCAACTAGTTTGCAGGCCGACACTCGGACCACAAGGCAGCATACGACCTGTAGGAGACCGAATTTAAAGGCACATGTTTATTTATTTATTTTTATTCTATAATGGTGCATATCCATGTATGAAAGCCATGTGTATAAGAGAAGGGATAAGTCTGCGCATGCCCAGAATCTCTAACCAAACTGAGTCTTTTATTTGCACAATTTCTTTATTTTGGAAGTTTTTTTAAATAATATATTTAAATCTTTGTAAATTCTGGTCAAAATTTTACTACTTGAAAAGAAAAATAATAATTTTCTCTATACTGAAAATTAAAAAAATTAATAAATAATATGAAGAAAAGTGAAAATAAAAAGGATACCGATAGGGCGGATCGAACCTGCTTCAACTTGTTTACAGGCCGACACTCGGACCACAAGGCAGCATACGACCTGTCGGAGACCGAATTTAAAGCCACATGTTTATTTATTTATTTTTATTCTATAATGGTGCATATAAAGGCATGAAAGCCATGTGTATAAAAGAAGGGATAAGTCTGCGCATGCCCAGAATCTCTAACAAAACTGAGTCTTTTATTTGCACAATTTCTTTATTTTGGAAGTTTTTTTAAATAATATATTTAAATCTTTGTAAATTCTGGTCAAAATTTTACTACTTGAAAAGAAAAATAATAATTTTCTCTATACTGAAAATTAAAAAAATTAATAAATAATATGAAGAAAAGTGAAAATAAAAAGGATACCGATAGCGCGGATCGAACCTGCTTCAACTAGTTTGCAGGCCGACACTCGCACCACAAGGCAGCATACGACCTGTAGGAGACCGAATTTAAAGGCACATGTTTATTTATTTATTTTTATTCTATAATGGTGCATATCCATGTATGAAAGCCATGTGTATAAGAGAAGGGATAAGTCTGCGCATGCCCAGAATCTCTAACCAAAAGGAGACTTTTATTTGCACAATTTCTTAATTTTGGAAGTTTTTTTAAATAATATATTGAAATCTTTGTAAATTCTGGTCAAAATTTTACTACTTGAAAAGAAAAACAAGAATTTTATCTATACTGAAAATTAAAAAAATAAATAAATAATATGAAGAAAAGTAAAAATAAAAAGGAATCCGAGGGCGCGGATCGAACCTGCTTCAACTAGTTTACAGGCCGACACTCGGACCACAAGGCAGCATACGACCTGTCGGAGACCGAATTTAAAGCCACATGTTTATTTATTTATTTTTATTCTATAATGGTGCATATCTATGCATGAAAGCCATGTGTATAAGAGAAGGGATAAGTCTGCGCATGCCCAGAATCTCTAACAAAACTGAGACTTTTATTTGCACAATTTCTTTATTTTGGAAGTTTTTTTAAATAATATATTTAAATCTTTGTAAATTTTGGTCAACATTTTACTACTTGAAAAGAAAAACAAGAATTTTCTCTATACTGAAAATTAAAAAAATAAATAAATAATATGAAGAAAAGTAAAAATAAAAAGGAATCCGAGGGCGCGGATCGAACCTGCTTCAACTAGTTTACAGGCCGACACTCGGACCACAAGGCAGCATACGACCTGTCGGAGACCGAATTTAAAGCCACATGTTTATTTATTTATTTTTATTCTATAATGGTGCATATAAAGACATGAAAGCCATGTGTATAAGAGAAGGGATAAGTCTGCGCATGCCCAGAATCTCTAACCAAACTGAGTCTTTTATTTGCACAATTTCTTTATTTTGGAAGTTTTTTTAAATAATATATTTAAATCTTTGTAAATTCTGGTCAAAATTTTACTACTTGAAAAGAAAAATAATAATTTTCTCTATACTGAAAATTAAAAAAATTAATAAATAATATGAAGAAAAGTGAAAATAAAAAGGATACCGATAGCGCGGATCGAACCTGCTTCAACTAGTTTACAGGCCGACACTCGGACCACAAGGCAGCAAACGACCTGTCGGAAACTGAATTTAAAGGCACATGTTTATTTATTTATTTTTATTCTATAATGGTGCATATCCATGCATGAAAGCCATGTGTATAAGAGAAGGGATAAGTCTGCGCATGCCCAGAATCTCTAACCAAACTGAGACTTTTATTAGCACAATTTCTTTATTTTGGAAGTTTTTTTAAATAATATATTGAAATCTTTGTAAATTCTGGTCAACATTTTACTACTTGAAAAGAAAAACAATAATTTTCTCTGTACTGAAAATTAAAAAAAATAAATAAATAATATGAAGAAAAGTGAAAATAAAAAGGATTCCGATGGCGCCGATCGAAAGGGCTTCAACTAGTTTGCAGGCCGACACTCGCACCACAAGGCAGCATACGACCTGTAGGAGACCGAATTTAAAGGCACATGTTTATTTATTTATTTTTATTCTATAATGGTGCATATCCATGTATGAAAGCCATGTGTATAAGAGAAGGGATAAGTCTGCGCATGCCCAGAATCTCTAACCAAAAGGAGACTTTTATTTGCACAATTTCTTAATTTTGGAAGTTTTTTTAAATAATATATTGAAATCTTTGTAAATTCTGGTCAAAATTTTACTACTTGAAAAGAAAAACAAGAATTTTATCTATACTGAAAATTAAAAAAATAAATAAATAATATGAAGAAAAGTAAAAATAAAAAGGAATCCGAGGGCGCGGATCGAACCTGCTTCAACTAGTTTACAGGCCGACACTCGGACCACAAGGCAGCATACGACCTGTCGGAGACCGAATTTAAAGCCACATGTTTATTTATTTATTTTTATTCTATAATGGTGCATATCTATGCATGAAAGCCATGTGTATAAGAGAAGGGATAAGTCTGCGCATGCCCAGAATCTCTAACAAAACTGAGACTTTTATTTGCACAATTTCTTTATTTTGGAAGTTTTTTTAAATAATATATTTAAATCTTTGTAAATTTTGGTCAACTATTTACTACTTGAAAAGAAAAACAAGAATTTTCTCTATACTGAAAATTAAAAAAATAAATAAATAATATGAAGAAAAGTAAAAATAAAAAGGAATCCGAGGGCGCGGATCGAACCTGCTTCAACTAGTTTACAGGCCGACACTCGGACCACAAGGCAGCATACGACCTGTCGGAGACCGAATTTAAAGCCACATGTTTATTTATTTATTTTTATTCTATAATGGTGCATATAAAGACATGAAAGCCATGTGTATAAGAGAAGGGATAAGTCTGCGCATGCCCAGAATCTCTAACCAAACTGAGTCTTTTATTTGCACAATTTCTTTATTTTGGAAGTTTTTTTAAATAATATATTTAATTCTTTGTAAATTCTGGTCAAAATTTTACTACTTGAAAAGAAAAATAATAATTTTCTCTATACTGAAAATTAAAAAAATTAATAAATAATATGAAGAAAAGTGAAAATAAAAAGGATACCGATAGCGCGGATCGAACCTGCTTCAACTAGTTTACAGGCCGACACTCGGAACACAAGGCAGCAAACGACCTGTCGGAGACCGAATTTAAAGGCACATGTTTATTTATTTATTTTTATTCTATAATGGTGCATATCCATGCATGAAAGCCATGTGTATAAGAGAAGGGATAAGTCTGCGCATGCCCAGAATCTCTAACCAAACTGAGACTTTTATTTGCACAATTTCTTTATTTTGGAAGTTTTTTTAAATAATATATTGAAATCTTTGTAAATTCTGGTCAACATTTTACTACTTGAAAAGAAAAACAATAATTTTCTCTGTACTGAAAATTAAAAAAAATAAATAAATAATATGAAGAAATGTGAAAATAAAACGGATTCCGATGGCGCCGATCGAAAGGGCTTCAACTAGTTTGCAGGCCGACACTCGGACCACAAGGCAGCATACGACCTGTAGGAGACCGAATTTAAAGGCACATGTTTATTTATTTATTTTTATTCTATAATGGTGCATATCCATGTATGAAAGCCATGTGTATAAGAGAAGGGATAAGTCTGCGCATGCCCAGAATCTCTAACCAAAAGGAGACTTTTATTTGTACAATTTCTTTATTTGGGAAGTTTTTTTAAATAATATATTGAAATCTTTGTAAATTCTGGTCAAAATTTTACTACTTGAAAAGAGAAATAATAATTTTCTCTATACTGAAAATTAAAAAAATAAATAAATAATATGAAGAAAAGTGAAAATAAAAAGGATTCCGATGGCGCGGATCGAACCTGCTTCAACTAGTTTACAGGCCGACACTCGGACCACAAGGCAGCATACGACCTGTCGGAGACCGAATTTAAAGGCACTTGTTTATTTATTTATTTTTAATCTATAATGGCGCATATCCATGCATGAAAGCCATGTGTATAAGAGAAGAAATAAGTCTGCGCATGCACAGAATCTCTAACCAAACTGAGACATTTATTTGCACAATTTCTTTATTTTGGAAGTTTTTTTTAAATAATATATTGAAATCTTTGTAAATTCTGGTCAACATTTTACTACTTGAAAAGAAAAACAATAATTTTCTCTGTACTGAAAATTAAAATAAATAAATAAATAATATGAAGAAAAGTGAAAATTAAAAGGATTCCGATGGCGCCGATCGAAAGGGCTTCAACTAGTTTGCAGGCCGACACTCGGACCACAAGGCAGCATACGACCTGTAGGAGACCGAATTTAAAGGCACATGATTATTTATTTATTTTTATTCTATAATGGTGCATATCCATGTATGAAAGCCATGTGTATAAGAGAAGGGAGAAGTCTGCGCATGCCCAGAATCTCTAACCAAACTGAGACTTTTATTTGCACAATTTCTTTATTTGGGAAGTTTTTTTAAATAATATATTGAAATCTTTGTAAATTCTGGTCAAAATTTTACTACTTGAAAAGAAAAATAATAATTTTCTCTATACTGAAAATTAAAAAAATAAATAAATAATATGAAGAAAAGTGAAAATAAAAAGGATTTCGATGGCGCGAATCGAATGTGCTTCAACTAGTTTGCAGGCCGACACTCGGACCACAAGGCAGCATACGACCGGTCGGAGACCGAATTTAAACCCAAATGTTTATTTATTTATTTTTATTCCATAATGGTGCATATCTATGCATGAAAGCCATGTGTATAAGAGAAGGGATAAGTCTGCGCATGAACAGAATCTCTAACCAAACTGAGTCTTTTATTTGCACAATTTCTTTATTTTGGAAGTTTTTTTAAATAATATATTTAAATCTTTGTAAATTCTGGTCAAAATTTTACTACTTGAAAAGAAAAATAATAATTTTCTCTATACTGAAAATTAAAAAAATTAATAAATAATATGAAGAAAAGTGAAAATAAAAAGGATACCGATAGCGCGGATCGAACCTGCTTCAACTAGTTTGCAGGCCGACACTCGGACCACAAGGCAGCATACGACCTGTAGGAGACCGAATTTAAAGCTCCATGTTTATTTATTTATTTTTATTCTATAATGGTGCATATCCATGTATGAAAGCCATGTGTATAAGAGAAGGGATAAGTCTGCGCATGCCCAGAATCTCTAACCAAAAGGAGACTTTTATTTGTACAATTTCTTTATTTGGGAAGTTTTTTTAAATAATATATTGAAATCTTTGTAAATTCTGGTCTAAATTTTACTACTTGAAAAGAAAAACAAGAATTTTCTCTATACTGAAAATTAAAAAAATAAATAAATAATATGAAGAAAAGTAAAAATAAAAAGGAATCCGAGGGCGCGGATCGAACCTGCCGCAACTAGTTTGCAGGCCGACACTCGGACCACAAGGCAGCATACGACCTGTCGGAGACCGAATTTAAAGCCACATGTTTATTTATTTATTTTTATTCTATAATGGTGCATATAAAGGCATGAAAGCCATGTGTATAAGAGAAGGGATAAGTCTGCGAATGCCCAGAATCTCTAACCAAACTGAGTCTTTTATTTGCACAATTTCTTGATTTTGGAAGTTTTTTTAAATAATATATTTAAATCTTTGTAAATTCTGGTCAAAATTTTACTACTTGAAAAGAAAAATAATAATTTTCTCTATACTGAAAATTAAAAAAATTAATAAATAATATGAAGAAAAGTGAAAATAAAAAGGATTCCGATGGCGCGGATCGAACCTGCTTCAATTAGTTTACAGGCCGACACTCGGACCACAAGGCAGCATACGACCTGTCGGAGACCGAATTTAAAGGCACATGTTTATTTATTTATTTTTATTCTATAATGGTGCATATCCATGCATGAAAGCCATGTGTATAAGAGAAGGGATAAGTCTGCGCATGCCCAGAATCTCTAACCAAACTGAGACTTTTATTTGCACAATTTCTTTATTTTGGAAGTTTTTTTAAATAATATATTGAAATCTTTGTAAATTCTGGTCAACATTTTACTACTTGAAAAGAAAAACAATAATTTTCTCTGTACTGAAAATTAAAAAAAATAAATAAATAATATGAAGAAAAGTGAAAATTAAAAGGATTCCGATGGCGCCGATCGAAAGGGCTTCAACTAGTTTGCAGGCCGACACTCGGACCACAAGGCAGCATACGACCTGTAGGAGACCGAATTTAAAGCCACATGTTTATTTATTTATTTTTATTCTATAATGGTGCATATAAAGGCATGAAAGCCATGTGTATAAGAGAAGGGATAAGTCTGCGAATGCCCAGAATCTCTAACCAAACTGAGTCTTTTATTTGCACAATTTCTTGATTTTGGAAGTTTTTGAAATAATATATTTAAATCTTTGTAAATTCTGGTCAAAATTTTACTACTTGAAAAGAAAAATAATAATTTTCTCTATACTGAAAATTAAAAAAATTAATAAATAATATGAAGAAAAGTGAAAATAAAAAGGATTCCGATGGCGCGGATCGAACCTGCTTCAATTAGTTTACAGGCCGACACTCGGACCACAAGGCAGCATACGACCTGTCGGAGACCGAATTTAAAGGCACATGTTTATTTATTTATTTTTATTCTATAATGGTGCATATCCATGCATGAAAGCCATGTGTATAAGAGAAGGGATAAGTCTGCGCATGCCCAGAATCTCTAACCAAACTGAGACTTTTATTTGCACAATTTCTTTATTTTGGAAGTTTTTTTAAATAATATATTGAAATCTTTGTAAATTCTGGTCAACATTTTACTACTTGAAAAGAAAAACAATAATTTTCTCTGTACTGAAAATTTAAAAAAATAAATAAATAATATGAAGAAAAGTGAAAATAAAAAGGATTCCGATTGCGCCGATCGAAAGGGCTTCAACTAGTTTGCAGGCCGACACTCGGACCACAAGGCAGCATACGACCTGTAGGAGACCGAATTTAAAGGCACATGTTTATTTATTTATTTTTATTCTATAATGGTGCATATCCATGTATGAAAGCCATGTGTATAAGAGAAGGGATAAGTCTGCGCATGCCCAGAATCTCTAACCAAACTGAGTCTTTTATTTGCACAATTTCTTTATTTTGGAAGTTTTTTTAAATAATATATTTAAATCTTTGTAAATTCTGGTCAAAATTTTACTACTTGAAAAGAAAAATAATAATTTTCTCTATACTGAAAATTAAAAAAATTAATAAATAATATGAAGAAAAGTGAAAATAAAAAGGATACCGATAGGGCGGATCGAACCTGCTTCAACTAGATTACAGGCCGACACTCGGACCACAAGGCAGCATACGACCTGTCGGAGACCGAATTTAAAGGCACATGTTTATTTAATTATTTTTATTCTATAATGGTGCATATCCATGCATGAAAGCCATGTGTATAACAGAAGGGATAAGTCTGCGCATGCCCAGAATCTCTAACCAAACTGAGACTTTTATTTGCACAATTTCTTTATTTTGGAAGTTTTTTTAAATAATATATTGAAATCTTTGTAAATTCTGGTCAAAATTTTACTACTTGGAAAGAAAAACAATAATTTTCTCTGTATTGAAAATTAAAAAAAAAAAAAAAATAAATAATATGAAGAAAAGTGAAAATAAAAAGGATTCCGATGGCGCGGATCGAAAGAGCTTCAACTAGTTTGCAGGCCGACACTCGGACCACAAGGCAGCATACGACCTGTAGGAGACCGAATTTAAAGACACATGTTTATTTATTTATTTTTATTCTATAATGGTGCATATCCATGTATGAAAGCCATGTGTATAAGAGAAGGGATAAGTCTGCGCATGCCCAGAATCTCTAACCAAAAGGAGACTTTTATTTGTACAATTTCTTTATTTGGGAAGTTTTTTTAAATAATATATTGAAATCTTTGTAAATTCTGGTCAAAATTTTACTACTTGAAAAGAAAAATAATAATTTTCTCTATACTGAAAATTAAAAAAATTAATAAATAATATGAAGAAAAGTGAAAATAAAAAGGATACCGATAGCGCGGATCGAACCTGCTTCAACTAGTTTGCAGGCCGACACTCGGACCACAAGGCAGCATACGACCTGTAGGAGACCGAATTTAAAGCTCCATGTTTATTTATTTATTTTTATTCTATAATGGTGCATATCCATGTATGAAAGCCATGTGTATAAGAGAAGGGATAAGTCTGCGCATGCCCAGAATCTCTAACCAAAAGGAGACTTTTATTTGTACAATTTCTTTATTTGGGAAGTTTTTTTAAATAATATATTGAAATCTTTGTAAATTCTGGTCTAAATTTTACTACTTGAAAAGAAAAACAAGAATTTTCTCTATACTGAAAATTAAAAAAATAAATAAATAATATGAAGAAAAGTAAAAATAAAAAGGAATCCGAGGGCGCGGATCGAACCTGCCGCAACTAGTTTGCAGGCCGACACTCGGACCACAAGGCAGCATACGACCTGTCGGAGACCGAATTTAAAGCCACATGTTTATTTATTTATTTTTATTCTATAATGGTGCATATAAAGGCATGAAAGCCATGTGTATAAGAGAAGGGATAAGTCTGCGAATGCCCAGAATCTCTAACCAAACTGAGTCTTTTATTTGCACAATTTCTTGATTTTGGAAGTTTTTTTAAATAATATATTTAAATCTTTGTAAATTCTGGTCAAAATTTTACTACTTGAAAAGAAAAATAATAATTTTCTCTATACTGAAAATTAAAAAAATTAATAAATAATATGAAGAAAAGTGAAAATAAAAAGGATTCCGATGGCGCGGATCGAACCTGCTTCAATTAGTTTACAGGCCGACACTCGGACCACAAGGCAGCATACGACCTGTCGGAGACCGAATTTAAAGGCACATGTTTATTTATTTATTTTTATTCTATAATGGTGCATATCCATGCATGAAAGCCATGTGTATAAGAGAAGGGATAAGTCTGCGCATGCCCAGAATCTCTAACCAAACTGAGACTTTTATTTGCACAATTTCTTTATTTTGGAAGTTTTTTTAAATAATATATTGAAATCTTTGTAAATTCTGGTCAACATTTTACTACTTGAAAAGAAAAACAATAATTTTCTCTGTACTGAAAATTAAAAAAAATAAATAAATAATATGAAGAAAAGTGAAAATTAAAAGGATTCCGATGGCGCCGATCGAAAGGGCTTCAACTAGTTTGCAGGCCGACACTCGGACCACAAGGCAGCATACGACCTGTAGGAGACCGAATTTAAAGCCACATGTTTATTTATTTATTTTTATTCTATAATGGTGCATATAAAGGCATGAAAGCCATGTGTATAAGAGAAGGGATAAGTCTGCGAATGCCCAGAATCTCTAACCAAACTGAGTCTTTTATTTGCACAATTTCTTGATTTTGGAAGTTTTTTTAAATAATATATTTAAATCTTTGTAAATTCTGGTCAAAATTTTACTACTTGAAAAGAAAAATAATAATTTTCTCTATACTGAAAATTAAAAAAATTAATAAATAATATGAAGAAAAGTGAAAATAAAAAGGATTCCGATGGCGCGGATCGAACCTGCTTCAATTAGTTTACAGGCCGACACTCGGACCACAAGGCAGCATACGACCTGTCGGAGACCGAATTTAAAGGCACATGTTTATTTATTTATTTTTATTCTATAATGGTGCATATCCATGCATGAAAGCCATGTGTATAAGAGAAGGGATAAGTCTGCGCATGCCCAGAATCTCTAACCAAACTGAGACTTTTATTTGCACAATTTCTTTATTTTGGAAGTTTTTTTAAATAATATATTGAAATCTTTGTAAATTCTGGTCAACATTTTACTACTTGAAAAGAAAAACAATAATTTTCTCTGTACTGAAAATTTAAAAAAATAAATAAATAATATGAAGAAAAGTGAAAATAAAAAGGATTCCGATTGCGCCGATCGAAAGGGCTTCAACTAGTTTGCAGGCCGACACTCGGACCACAAGGCAGCATACGACCTGTAGGAGACCGAATTTAAAGGCACATGTTTATTTATTTATTTTTATTCTATAATGGTGCATATCCATGTATGAAAGCCATGTGTATAAGAGAAGGGATAAGTCTGCGCATGCCCAGAATCTCTAACCAAACTGAGTCTTTTATTTGCACAATTTCTTTATTTTGGAAGTTTTTTTAAATAATATATTTAAATCTTTGTAAATTCTGGTCAAAATTTTACTACTTGAAAAGAAAAATAATAATTTTCTCTATACTGAAAATTAAAAAAATTAATAAATAATATGAAGAAAAGTGAAAATAAAAAGGATACCGATAGGGCGGATCGAACCTGCTTCAACTAGATTACAGGCCGACACTCGGACCACAAGGCAGCATACGACCTGTCGGAGACCGAATTTAAAGGCACATGTTTATTTAATTATTTTTATTCTATAATGGTGCATATCCATGCATGAATGCCATGTGTATAACAGAAGGGATAAGTCTGCGCATGCCCAGAATCTCTAACCAAACTGAGACTTTTATTTGCACAATTTCTTTATTTTGGAAGTTTTTTTAAATAATATATTGAAATCTTTGTAAATTCTGGTCAAAATTTTACTACTTGGAAAGAAAAACAATAATTTTCTCTGTATTGAAAATTAAAAAAAAAAAAAAATAAATAATATGAAGAAAAGTGAAAATAAAAAGGATTCCGATGGCGCGGATCGAAAGAGCTTCAACTAGTTTGCAGGCCGACACTCGGACCACAAGGCAGCATACGACCTGTAGGAGACCGAATTTAAAGACACATGTTTATTTATTTATTTTTATTCTATAATGGTGCATATCCATGTATGAAAGCCATGTGTATAAGAGAAGGGATAAGTCTGCGCATGCCCAGAATCTCTAACCAAAAGGAGACTTTTATTTGTACAATTTCTTTATTTGGGAAGTTTTTTTAAAAAATATATTGAAATCTTTGTAAATTCTGGTCAAAATTTTACTACTTGAAAAGAAAAATAATAATTTTCTCTATACTGAAAATTAAAAAAATAAATAAATAATATGAAGAAAAGTGAAAATAAAAAGGATTCCGATGGCGCGGATCGAACGTGCTTCAATTAGTTTGCAGGCCGACACTCGGACCACAAGGCAGCATACGACCTGCAGGAGACCGAATTTAAAGGCACATGTTTATTTATTTATTTTTATTCTATAATGGTGCATATCCATGTATGAAAGCCATGTGTATAAGAGAAGGGATAAGTCTGCGCATGCCCAGAATCTCGAACCAAACTGAGACTTTTATTTGCACAATTTCCTTATTTTGGAAGTTTTTTTAAATAATATATTGAAATCTTTGTAAATTCTGGTCAAAATTTTAGTACTTGAAAAGAAAAACAAGAATTTTCTCTATACTGAAAATTAAAAAAATAAATAAATAATATGAAGAAAAGTAAAAATAAAAAGGAATCCGAGGTTTCGGATCGAACCTGCCGCAACTAGTTTGCAGGCCGACACTCGGACCACAAGGAAGCATACGACCTGTCGGAGACCGAATTTAAAGCCACATGTTTATTTATTTATTTTTATTCCATAATGGTGCATATCTATGCATGAAAGCCATGTGTATAAGAGAAGGGATAAGTCTGCGCATGCCCAGAATCTCTAACCAAACTGAGACTTTTATTTGCACAATTTCTTTATTTTGGAAGTTTTTTTAAATAATATATTTAAATCTTTGTAAATTTTGGTCAACATTTTACTACTTGAAAAGAAAAATAATAATTTTCTCTATACTGAAAATTAAAAAAATTAATAAATAATATGAAGAAAAGTGAAAATAAAAAGGATTCCGATGGCGCGGATCGAACCTGCTTCAACTAGTTTCCAGGCCGACACTCGGACCACAAGGCAGCATACGACCTGTCGGAGACCGAATTTAAAGCCACATGTTTATTTATTTATTTTTATTCTATAATGGTGCATATAAAGGCATGAAAGCCATGTGTATAAGAGAAGGGATAAGTCTGCGCATGCCCAGAATCTCTAACCAAACTGAGTCTTTTATTTGCACAATTTCTTTATTTTGGAAGTTTTTTTAAATAATATATTTAAATCTTTGTAAATTCTGGTCAAAATTTTACTACTTGAAAAGAAAAATAATAATTTTCTCTATACTGAAAATTAAAAAAATTAATAAATAATATGAAGAAAAGTGAAAATAAAAAGGATACCGATAGGGCGGATCGAACCTGCTTCAACTAGATTACAGGCCGACACTCGGACCACAAGGCAGCATACGACCTGTCGGAGACCGAATTTAAAGGCACATGTTTATTTAATTATTTTTATTCTATAATGGTGCATATCCATGCATGAAAGCCATGTGTATAACAGAAGGGATAAGTCTGCGCATGCCCAGAATCTCTAACCAAACTGAGACTTTTATTTGCACAATTTCTTTATTTTGGAAGTTTTTTTAAATAATATATTGAAATCTTTGTAAATTCTGGTCAAAATTTTACTACTTGGAAAGAAAAACAATAATTTTCTCTGTATTGAAAATTAAAAAAAAAAAAAAAATAAATAATATGAAGAAAAGTGAAAATAAAAAGGATTCCGATGGCGCGGATCGAAAGAGCTTCAACTAGTTTGCAGGCCGACACTCGGACCACAAGGCAGCATACGACCTGTAGGAGACCGAATTTAAAGACACATGTTTATTTATTTATTTTTATTCTATAATGGTGCATATCCATGTATGAAAGCCATGTGTATAAGAGAAGGGATAAGTCTGCGCATGCCCAGAATCTCTAACCAAAAGGAGACTTTTATTTGTACAATTTCTTTATTTGGGAAGTTTTTTTAAATAATATATTGAAATCTTTGTAAATTCTGGTCAAAATTTTACTACTTGAAAAGAAAAATAATAATTTTCTCTATACTGAAAATTAAAAAAATTAATAAATAATATGAAGAAAAGTGAAAATAAAAAGGATACCGATAGCGCGGATCGAACCTGCTTCAACTAGTTTGCAGGCCGACACTCGGACCACAAGGCAGCATACGACCTGTAGGAGACCGAATTTAAAGCTCCATGTTTATTTATTTATTTTTATTCTATAATGGTGCATATCCATGTATGAAAGCCATGTGTATAAGAGAAGGGATAAGTCTGCGCATGCCCAGAATCTCTAACCAAAAGGAGACTTTTATTTGTACAATTTCTTTATTTGGGAAGTTTTTTTAAATAATATATTGAAATCTTTGTAAATTCTGGTCTAAATTTTACTACTTGAAAAGAAAAACAAGAATTTTCTCTATACTGAAAATTAAAAAAATAAATAAATAATATGAAGAAAAGTAAAAATAAAAAGGAATCCGAGGGCGCGGATCGAACCTGCCGCAACTAGTTTGCAGGCCGACACTCGGACCACAAGGCAGCATACGACCTGTCGGAGACCGAATTTAAAGCCACATGTTTATTTATTTATTTTTATTCTATAATGGTGCATATAAAGGCATGAAAGCCATGTGTATAAGAGAAGGGATAAGTCTGCGAATGCCCAGAATCTCTAACCAAACTGAGTCTTTTATTTGCACAATTTCTTGATTTTGGAAGTTTTTTTAAATAATATATTTAAATCTTTGTAAATTCTGGTCAAAATTTTACTACTTGAAAAGAAAAATAATAATTTTCTCTATACTGAAAATTAAAAAAATTAATAAATAATATGAAGAAAAGTGAAAATAAAAAGGATTCCGATGGCGCGGATCGAACCTGCTTCAATTAGTTTACAGGCCGACACTCGGACCACAAGGCAGCATACGACCTGTCGGAGACCGAATTTAAAGGCACATGTTTATTTATTTATTTTTATTCTATAATGGTGCATATCCATGCATGAAAGCCATGTGTATAAGAGAAGGGATAAGTCTGCGCATGCCCAGAATCTCTAACCAAACTGAGACTTTTATTTGCACAATTTCTTTATTTTGGAAGTTTTTTTAAATAATATATTGAAATCTTTGTAAATTCTGGTCAACATTTTACTACTTGAAAAGAAAAACAATAATTTTCTCTGTACTGAAAATTAAAAAAAATAAATAAATAATATGAAGAAAAGTGAAAATTAAAAGGATTCCGATGGCGCCGATCGAAAGGGCTTCAACTAGTTTGCAGGCCGACACTCGGACCACAAGGCAGCATACGACCTGTAGGAGACCGAATTTAAAGCCACATGTTTATTTATTTATTTTTATTCTATAATGGTGCATATAAAGGCATGAAAGCCATGTGTATAAGAGAAGGGATAAGTCTGCGAATGCCCAGAATCTCTAACCAAACTGAGTCTTTTATTTGCACAATTTCTTGATTTTGGAAGTTTTTTTAAATAATATATTTAAATCTTTGTAAATTCTGGTCAAAATTTTACTACTTGAAAAGAAAAATAATAATTTTCTCTATACTGAAAATTAAAAAAATTAATAAATAATATGAAGAAAAGTGAAAATAAAAAGGATTCCGATGGCGCGGATCGAACCTGCTTCAATTAGTTTACAGGCCGACACTCGGACCACAAGGCAGCATACGACCTGTCGGAGACCGAATTTAAAGGCACATGTTTATTTATTTATTTTTATTCTATAATGGTGCATATCCATGCATGAAAGCCATGTGTATAAGAGAAGGGATAAGTCTGCGCATGCCCAGAATCTCTAACCAAACTGAGACTTTTATTTGCACAATTTCTTTATTTTGGAAGTTTTTTTAAATAATATATTGAAATCTTTGTAAATTCTGGTCAACATTTTACTACTTGAAAAGAAAAACAATAATTTTCTCTGTACTGAAAATTTAAAAAAATAAATAAATAATATGAAGAAAAGTGAAAATAAAAAGGATTCCGATTGCGCCGATCGAAAGGGCTTCAACTAGTTTGCAGGCCGACACTCGGACCACAAGGCAGCATACGACCTGTAGGAGACCGAATTTAAAGGCACATGTTTATTTATTTATTTTTATTCTATAATGGTGCATATCCATGTATGAAAGCCATGTGTATAAGAGAAGGGATAAGTCTGCGCATGCCCAGAATCTCTAACCAAACTGAGTCTTTTATTTGCACAATTTCTTTATTTTGGAAGTTTTTTTAAATAATATATTTAAATCTTTGTAAATTCTGGTCAAAATTTTACTACTTGAAAAGAAAAATAATAATTTTCTCTATACTGAAAATTAAAAAAATTAATAAATAATATGAAGAAAAGTGAAAATAAAAAGGATACCGATAGGGCGGATCGAACCTGCTTCAACTAGATTACAGGCCGACACTCGGACCACAAGGCAGCATACGACCTGTCGGAGACCGAATTTAAAGGCACATGTTTATTTAATTATTTTTATTCTATAATGGTGCATATCCATGCATGAATGCCATGTGTATAACAGAAGGGATAAGTCTGCGCATGCCCAGAATCTCTAACCAAACTGAGACTTTTATTTGCACAATTTCTTTATTTTGGAAGTTTTTTTAAATAATATATTGAAATCTTTGTAAATTCTGGTCAAAATTTTACTACTTGGAAAGAAAAACAATAATTTTCTCTGTATTGAAAATTAAAAAAAAAAAAAAATAAATAATATGAAGAAAAGTGAAAATAAAAAGTATTCCGATGGCGCGGATCGAAAGAGCTTCAACTAGTTTGCAGGCCGACACTCGGACCACAAGGCAGCATACGACCTGTAGGAGACCGAATTTAAAGACACATGTTTATTTATTTATTTTTATTCTATAATGGTGCATATCCATGTATGAAAGCCATGTGTATAAGAGAAGGGATAAGTCTGCGCATGCCCAGAATCTCTAACCAAAAGGAGACTTTTATTTGTACAATTTCTTTATTTGGGAAGTTTTTTTAAAAAATATATTGAAATCTTTGTAAATTCTGGTCAAAATTTTACTACTTGAAAAGAAAAATAATAATTTTCTCTATACTGAAAATTAAAAAAATAAATAAATAATATGAAGAAAAGTGAAAATAAAAAGGATTCCGATGGCGCGGATCGAACGTGCTTCAATTAGTTTGCAGGCCGACACTCGGACCACAAGGCAGCATACGACCTGCAGGAGACCGAATTTAAAGGCACATGTTTATTTATTTATTTTTATTCTATAATGGTGCATATCCATGTATGAAAGCCATGTGTATAAGAGAAGGGATAAGTCTGCGCATGCCCAGAATCTCGAACCAAACTGAGACTTTTATTTGCACAATTTCTTTATTTTGGAAGTTTTTTTAAATAATATATTGAAATCTTTGTAAATTCTGGTCAAAATTTTAGTACTTGAAAAGAAAAACAAGAATTTTCTCTATACTGAAAATTAAAAAAATAAATAAATAATATGAAGAAAAGTAAAAATAAAAAGGAATCCGAGGTTTCGGATCGAACCTGCCGCAACTAGTTTGCAGGCCGACACTCGGACCACAAGGAAGCATACGACCTGTCGGAGACCGAATTTAAAGCCACATGTTTATTTATTTATTTTTATTCCATAATGGTGCATATCTATGCATGAAAGCCATGTGTATAAGAGAAGGGATAAGTCTGCGCATGCCCAGAATCTCTAACCAAACTGAGACTTTTATTTGCACAATTTCTTTATTTTGGAAGTTTTTTTAAATAATATATTTAAATCTTTGTAAATTTTGGTCAACATTTTACTACTTGAAAAGAAAAATAATAATTTTCTCTATACTGAAAATTAAAAAAATTAATAAATAATATGAAGAAAAGTGAAAATAAAAAGGATTCCGATGGCGCGGATCGAACCTGCTTCAACTAGTTTCCAGGCCGACACTCGGACCACAAGGCAGCATACGACCTGTCGGAGACCGAATTTAAAGCCACATGTTTATTTATTTATTTTTATTCTATAATGGTGCATATAAAGGCATGAAAGCCATGTGTATAAGAGAAGGGATAAGTCTGCGCATGCCCAGAATCTCTAACCAAACTGAGTCTTTTATTTGCACAATTTCTTTATTTTGGAAGTTTTTTTAAATAATATATTTAAATCTTTGTAAATTCTGGTCAAAATTTTACTACTTGAAAAGAAAAATAATAATTTTCTCTATACTGAAAATTAAAAAAATTAATAAATAATATGAAGAAAAGTGAAAATAAAAAGGATTCCGATGGCGCGGATCGAACCTGCTTCAACTAGTTTACAGGCCGACACTCGGACCACAAGGCAGCATACGACCTGTCGGAGACCGAATTTAAAGCCACATGTTTATTTATTTATTTTTATTCTATAATGGTGCATATAAAGGCATGAAAGCCATGTGTATAAGAGAAGGGATAAGTCTGCGCATGCCCAGAATCTCTAACCAAACTGAGTCTTTTATTTGCACAATTTCTTTATTTTGGAAGTTTTTTTAAATAATATATTTAAATCTTTGTAAATTCTGGTCAAAATTTTACTACTTGAAAAGAAAAATAATAATTTTCTCTATACTGAAAATTAAAAAAATTAATAAATAATATGAAGAAAAGTGAAAATAAAAAGGATTCCGATGGCGCGGATCGAACCTGCTTCAAATAGTTTACAGGCCGACACTCGGACCAAAAGGCAGCATACGACCTGTCGGAGACCGAATTTAAAGACACATGTTAATTTATTTATTTTTATTCTATAATGGTGCATATCCATGCATGAAAGCCATGTGTATAAGAGAAGGGATAAGTCTGCGCATGCCCAGAATCTCTAACCAAACTGAGACTTTTATTTGCACAATTTCTTTATTTTGGAAGTTTTTTTAAATAATATATTGAAATCTTTGTAAATTCTGGTCAACATTTTACTACTTGAAAAGAAAAACAAGAATTTTCTCTGTACTGAAAATTAAAAAAAATAAATAAATAATATGAAGAAAAGTGAAAATAAAAAGGATTCCGATGGCGCCGATCGAAAGGGCTTCAACTAGTTTGCAGGCCGACACTCGGACCACAAGGCAGCATACGACCTGTAGGAGACCGAATTTAAAGGCACATGTTTATTTATTTATTTTTATTCTATAATGGTGCATATCCATGTATGAAAGCCATGTGTATAAGAGAAGGGATAAGTCTGCGCATGCCCAGAATCTCTAACCAAAAGGAGACTTTTATTTGTACAATTTCTTTATTTGGGAAGTTTTTTTAAATAATATATTGAAATCTTTGTAAATTCTGGTCAAAATTTTACTACTTGAAAAAAAAATAATAATTTTCTCTATACTGAAAATTAAAAAAATAAATAAATAATATGAAGAAAAGTGAAAATAAAAAGGATTCCGATGGCGCGGATCGAACCTGCTTCAACTAGTTTACAGGCCGACACTCGGACCACAAGGCAGCATACGACCTGTCGGAGACCGAATTTAAAGCCACATGTTTATTTATTTATTTTTATTCTATAATGGTGCATATAAAGGCATGAAAGCCATGTGTATAAGAGAAGGGATAAGTCTGCGCATGCCCAGAATCTCTAACCAAAAGGAGACTTTTATTTGTACAATTTCTTTATTTGGGAAGTTTTTTTAAATAATATATTGAAATCTTTGTAAATTCTGGTCAAAATTTTACTACTTGAAAAGAAAAATAATAATTTTCTCTATACTGAAAATTAAAAAAATAAATAAATAATATGAAGAAAAGTGAAAATAAAAAGGATTCCGATGGCGCGGATCGAACGTGCTTCAACTAGTTTGCAGGCCGACACTCGGACCACAAGGCAGCATACGACCTGTAGGAGACCGAATTTAAAGGCACATGTTTATTTATTTATTTTTATTCTATAATGGTGCATATCCATGTATGAAAGCCATGTGTATAAGAGAAGGGATAAGTCTGCGCATGCCCAGAATCTCTAACCAAAAGGAGACTTTTATTTGTACAATTTCTTTATTTGGGAAGTTTTTTTAAATAATATATTGAAATCTTTGTAAATTCTGGTCAAAATTGTACTACTTGAAAAGAAAAATAATAATTTTCTCTATACTGAAAATTAAAAAAATAAATAAATAATATGAAGAAAAGTGAAAATAAAAAGGATTCCGATGGCGCGGTTCGAACCTGCTTCAACTAGTTTACAGGCCGACACTCGGACCACAAGGCAGCATACGACCTGTCGGAGACCGAATTTAAAGCCACATGTTTATTTATTTATTTTTATTCTATAATGGTGCATATCCATGCATGAAAGCCATGTGTATAAGAGAAGGGATAAGTCTGCGCATGCCCAGAATCTCTAACCAAAAGGAGACTTTTATTTGTACAATTTCTTTATTTGGGAAGTTTTTTTAAATAATATATTGAAATCTTTGTAAATTCTGGTCTAAATGTTACTACTTGAAAAGAAAAACAAGAATTTTCTCTATACTGAAAATTAAAAAAATAAATAAATAATATGAAGAAAAGTAAAAATAAAAAGGAATCCGAGGGCGCGGATCGAACCTGCCGCAACTAGTTTGCAGGCCGACACTCGGACCACAAGGCAGCATACGACCTGTCGGAGACCGAATTTAAAGCCACATGTTTATTTATTTATTTTTATTCTATAATGGTGCATATAAAGGCATGAAAGCCATGTGTATAAGAGAAGGGATAAGTCTGCGAATGCCCAGAATCTCTAACCAAACTGAGTCTTTTATTTGCACAATTTCTTGATTTTGGAAGTTTTTTTAAATAATATATTTAAATCTTTGTAAATTCTGGTCAAAATTTTACTACTTGAAAAGAAAAATAATAATTTTCTCTATACTGAAAATTAAAAAAATTAATAAATAATATGAAGAAAAGTGAAAATAAAAAGGATTCCGATGGCGCGGATCGAACCTGCTTCAATTAGTTTACAGGCCGACACTCGGACCACAAGGCAGCATACGACCTGTCGGAGACCGAATTTAAAGGCACATGTTTATTTATTTATTTTTATTCTATAATGGTGCATATCCATGCATGAAAGCCATGTGTATAAGAGAAGGGATAAGTCTGCGCATGCCCAGAATCTCTAACCAAACTGAGACTTTTATTTGCACAATTTCTTTATTTTGGAAGTTTTTTTAAATAATATATTGAAATCTTTGTAAATTCTGGTCAACATTTTACTACTTGAAAAGAAAAACAATAATTTTCTCTGTACTGAAAATTTAAAAAAATAAATAAATAATATGAAGAAAAGTGAAAATAAAAAGGATTCCGATTGCGCCGATCGAAAGGGCTTCAACTAGTTTGCAGGCCGACACTCGGACCACAAGGCAGCATACGACCTGCAGGAGACCGAATTTAAAGGCACATGTTTATTTATTTATTTTTATTCTATAATGGTGCATATCCATGTATGAAAGCCATGTGTATAAGAGAAGGGATAAGTTTGCGCATGCCCAGAATCTCTAACCAAACTGAGTCTTTTATTTGCACAATTTCTTTATTTTGGAAGTTTTTTTAAATAATATATTTAAATCTTTGTAAATTCTGGTCAAAATTTTACTACTTGAAAAGAAAAATAATAATTTTCTCTATACTGAAAATTAAAAAAATTAATAAATAATATGAAGAAAAGTGAAAATAAAAAGGATACCGATAGGGCGGATCGAACCTGCTTCAACTAGTTTACAGGCCGACACTCGGACCACAAGGCAGCATACGACCTGTCGGAGACCGAATTTAAAGGCACATGTTTATTTATTTATTTTTATTCTAGAATGGTGCATATCCATGCATGAAAGCCATGTGTATAACAGAAGGGATAAGTCTGCGCATGCCCAGAATCTCTAACCAAACTGAGACTTTTATTTGCACAATTTCTTTATTTTGGAAGTTTTTTTAAATAATATATTGAAATCTTTGTAAATTCTGGTCAAAATTTTACTACTTGGAAAGAAAAACAATAATTTTCTCTGTATTGAAAATTAAAAAAAAAAATAAATAATATGAAGAAAAGTGAAAATAAAAAGGATTCCGATGGCGCGGATCGAAAGGGCTTCAACTAGTTTGCAGGCCGACACTCGGACCACAAGGCAGCATACGACCTGCAGGAGACCGAATTTAAAGGCACATGTTTATTTATTTATTTTTATTCTATAATGGTGCATATCCATGTATGAAAGCCATGTGTATAAGAGAAGGGATAAGTCTGCGCATGCCCAGAATCTCGAACCAAACTGAGACTTTTATTTGCACAATTTCTTTATTTTGGAAGTTTTTTTAAATAATATATTGAAATCTTTGTAAATTCTGGTCAAAATTTTAGTACTTGAAAAGAAAAACAAGAATTTTCTCTATACTGAAAATTAAAAAAATAAATAAATAATATGAAGAAAAGTAAAAATAAAAAGGAATCCGAGGTTTCGGATCGAACCTGCCGCAACTAGTTTGCAGGCCGACACTCGGACCACAAGGAAGCATACGACCTGTCGGAGACCGAATTTAAAGCCACATGTTTATTTATTTATTTTTATTCCATAATGGTGCATATCTATGCATGAAAGCCATGTGTATAAGAGAAGGGATAAGTCTGCGCATGCCCAGAATCTCTAACCAAACTGAGACTTTTATTTGCACAATTTCTTTATTTTGGAAGTTTTTTTAAATAATATATTTAAATCTTTGTAAATTTTGGTCAACATTTTACTACTTGAAAAGAAAAACAAGAATTTTCTCTATACTGAAAATTAAAAAAATAAATAAATAATATGAAGAAAAGTAAAAATAAAAAGGAATCCGAGGGCGCGGATCGAACCAGCTTCAACTAGTTTACAGGCCGATACTCGGACCACAAGGCAGCATACGACCTGTCGGAGACCGAATTTAAAGCCACATGTTTATTTATTTATTTTTATTCTATAATGGTGCATATAAAGGCATGAAAGCCATGTGTATAAGAGAAGGGATAATTCTGCGCATGCCCAGAATCTCTAACCAAACTGAGTCTTTTATTTGCACAATTTCTTTATTTTGGAAGTTTTTTTAAATAATATATTTAAATCTTTGTAAATTCTGGTCAAAATTTTACTACTTGAAAAGAAAAATAATAATTTTCTCTATACTGAAAATTAAAAAAATTAATAAATAATATGAAGAAAAGTGAAAATAAAAAGGATTCCGATGGCGCGGATCGAACCTGCTTCAACTAGTTTACAGGCCGACACTCGGACCACAAGGCAGCATACGACCTGTCGGAGACCGAATTTAAAGGCACATGTTAATTTATTTATTTTTATTCTATAATGGTGCATATCCATGCATGAAAGCCATGTGTATAAGAGAAGGGATAAGTCTGCGCATGCCCAGAATCTCTAACCAAACTGAGACTTTTATTTGCACAATTTCTTTATTTTGGAAGTTTTTTTAAATAATATATTGAAATCTTTGTAAATTCTGGTCAACATTTTACTACTTGAAAAGAAAAACAATAATTTTCTCTGTACTGAAAATTTAAAAAAATAAATAAATAATATGAAGAAAAGTGAAAATAAAAAGGATTCCGATGGCGCCGATCGAAAGGGCTTCAACTAGTTTGCAGGCCGACAGTCGGACCACAAGGCAGCATACGACCTGTAGGAGACCGAATTTAAAGGCACATGTTTATTTATTTATTTTTATTCTATAATGGTGCATATCCATGTATGAAAGCCATGTGTATAAGAGAAGGGATAAGTCTGCGCATGCCCAGAATCTCGAACCAAAAGGAGACTTTTATTTGTACAATTTCTTTATTTGGGAAGTTTTTTTAAATAATATATTGAAATCTTTGTAAATTCTGGTCAAAATTTTACTACTTGAAAAAAAAATAATAATTTTCTCTATACTGAAAATTAAAAAAATAAATAAATAATATGAAGAAAAGTGAAAATAAAAAGGATTCCGATGGCGCGGGTCGAACCTACTTCAACTAGTTTACAGGCCGACACTCGGACCACAAGGCAGCATACGACCTGTCGGAGACCGAATTTAAAGCCACATGTTTATTTATTTATTTTTATTCTATAATGGTGCATATAAAGGCATGAAAGCCATGTGTATAAGAGAAGGGATAAGTCTGCGCATGCCCAGAATCTCTAACCAAAAGGAGACTTTTATTTGTACAATTTCTTTATTTGGGAAGTTTTTTTAAATAATATATTGAAATCTTTGTAAATTCTGGTCAAAATTTTACTACTTGAAAAGAAAAATAATAATTTTCTCTATACTGAAAATTAAAAAAATAAATAAATAATATGAAGAAAAGTGAAAATAAAAAGGATTCCGATGGCGCGGATCGAACGTGCTTCAACTAGTTTGCAGGCCGACACTCGGACCACAAGGCAGCATACGACCTGTAGGAGACCGAATTTAAAGGCACATGTTTATTTATTTATTTTTATTCTATAATGGTGCATATCCATGTATGAAAGCCATGTGTATAAGAGAAGGGATAAGTCTGCGCATGCCCAGAATCTCTAACCAAAAGGAGACTTTTATTTGTACAATTTCTTTATTTGGGAAGTTTTTTTAAATAATATATTGAAATCTTTGTAAATTCTGGTCAAAATTGTACTACTTGAAAAGAAAAATAATAATTTTCTCTATACTGAAAATTAAAAAAATAAATAAATAATATGAAGAAAAGTGAAAATAAAAAGGATTCCGATGGCGCGGTTCGAACCTGCTTCAACTAGTTTACAGGCCGACACTCGGACCACAAGGCAGCATACGACCTGTCGGAGACCGAATTTAAAGCCACATGTTTATTTATTTATTTTTATTCTATAATGGTGCATATCCATGCATGAAAGCCATGTGTATAAGAGAAGGGATAAGTCTGCGCATGCCCAGAATCTCTAACCAAACCGAGACTTTTATTTGCACAATTTCTTTATTTTGGAAGTTTTTTTAAATAATATATTTAAATCTTTGTGAATTTTGGTCAACATTTTACTACTTGAAAAGAAAAACAAGAATTTTCTCTATACTGAAAATTAAAAAAAAAAAAAAAATAAATAATATGAAGAAAAGTAAAAATAAAAAGGAATCCGAGGGCGCGGATCGAACCTCCGTCAACTAGTTTATAGGCCGACACTCGGACCACAAGGCAGCATACGACCTGTCGGAGACCGAATTTAAAGCCACATGTTTATTTATTTATTTTTATTCTATAATGGTGCATATAAAGGCATGAAAGCCATGTGTATAACAGAAGGGATAAGTCTGCGCATGCCCAGAATCTCGAACCAAACTGAGACTTTTATTTGCACAATTTCTTTATTTTGGAAGTTTTTTTAAATAATATATTGAAATCTTTGTAAATTCGGGTCCAAATTTTTCTACTTGAAAACAAAAACAATAATTTTCTCTGTACTGAAAATTAAAAAAAAAAATAATAAATAA